>NC_089593.1:49628164-49928164 GCF_019320115.1 Miscanthus floridulus
GTTTTTCTTTTGGCAAGGTATGGCCACCGATTGTTATTTGTAGAAAGTATCAAAATACAGTATAGATGCAGCTATTAGAGTTTATACGGTCTAATTCCCTAAGCCCATATGTAGAAAATCTAATAAATCTTAAAAAGACTCAATATATATGTTTCCTAATGGGTTTTAATATTTAAGTCATGACTAGATGTCAAAGGTAGAACATCAGTCTGTTATCTCCTAAAACTAAAAAGAACAAAATGTGGACATCTTTTGGTACGACATTTGTTTTGGTTCATTCGTCTGCCCACCCCGTGCGATAGAAAAAGAAACTGTCATCCCTGCGATCCCCGTCTACTTTGAAGGAAACAAATCGATCACCTGAGGCCACATGCATGGAAGGAAACAATAATCATGCATTGAAGAAAACAATCATGCTTGGAAGCATCGACGGAGCTACAGGGTATGCCAGGTATGCCCTGGCATACCCTGCGTTCCTGGGACTATATACACAGTATTTGTAAAAGAAAACTACCTGGAGGCTGGAGAATAGCAGAAACCGAACGGCCTGGTATCCGCGAGCGTCCGCGTGACGCAAGTGGAGAGGCCGCGATAGGAGGGAGTCGGAAGGGCCCAAGCGGACACGCGAGTACGCGCGCGACCTAGGGTCCAGCAGTCATACATACATAATAGAAAATTTATACGTAAAGAGAGAGAGGGAGAGGAAGCAACGCAAGTACGCAACAACTCGGTTCGGCTTCTGCGCTTCCGCAAGTACGCAACGCAAGTACGCGGAGTTTGCGCCGGCCTGGGCCCTGGGAGTAACTGCACGCGGAGAAGTCGAATCATCTTCGTCTCTGCGCCAGCGCCCAGCGGCCGGCCACGGCGGAGCTTTGGCAGTTCGGCGACGGCGCGTCGGGCACTCGGGCGGATCGCGTCGCGTCGCCGCGTTGGGCATCGTTCGGCAGTTTGGCACTTCGGCGGAGCTTTGACAGTTTGGCCTTCGGCGCGGCGCGGCCGCACGGGCCAGGGCCCAGGAGGCCCAGGACGGCAGGACGCGGGACCCGGGATTGCGTCGGTCGCCGCGGCTGGGTCATCCCCGGTACGCCGCCGACTGCTCGACGCCTCGACTGATCGGCACTCCGACTCCGACGACACTTAGTTGCAGGATGCAGGTATTGATCTTGTTATTTGTAAAAAAAACTTTGTACTGTACTCATATAGTTATATTTTTATTTATTTATTTATTTATGGGTGATTTTTTATTATTTCAATTCGTGTTCGTGAGTTTGTTCAACAGACCACTGATTAGCAATTTAGCATCAATCGCATGTGACTATACTATTTGAGTTTCGCACGTTTGGTAATTATAAACTATTTTTCAGAAGAATTGTTGAATGATGAAGAGAAACGGCGACATTCGATCCTTTTTTTGCAAAGCAGCAAAGAAGCCGGCTACAGCTGCTTTGAACCCTACCCCACCTCCGGTTGAAACTGTTGTGGAAGAGCAGAATCGAGAAGATAGAGCAGAAGTTGAAGAAATTGCAGATCCTTCGCCCCCGCTAGCGTCATCGCCACCGCCACCGCCCGCATCAAAGCCACCGGTGTATGACATCGATCTTCTACCATATGATCCAGGTGAAAGGCTGTCCATAAAAGATTATCATGTTAATGATCAAGATGCAATCCGTAGAGCATATATTACTAAAGGTCCTTGCAAACCTTATATACATGATTTCCCGTATCGAAACATTGGAGACAGACCTCGTCGATTCAGTTTACAGTGGTTGTATAATTATGAGTGGCTTGAATATAGTATCAAGAAGGATTCTGTATTTTGCTTTATATGCTACTTGTTCAAGAAGGGCAGTGGGTCAGATGCATTTGTTGTTGATGGATGGGATAATTGAAATATAGGAAACGCCGCACTCATCAAACATAGTGTTTCTAAGGCACACAAAGCAGCTCAGGAGAGGTATATTGATTTTATAAATCCCAAGGTAGCAATTGATTATCACATTGACAAGTGGACTGATGAGGAGCTTCGTCTTTACAAGAAAAGATTGACATATTCACTTAGATGTATCAAGTTTCTTTTGCTTCAAGGATTGGCATTCCGTGGAAATGATGAAAGTGAAGAGTCTAGCAACAGAGGCAACTTCATTGAACTTTTAAAGTTTCTTGCAGGAAATAGTGATGAAGTGAACAAGTATGTCTTGAACAATGCACCAGGTAATTGCACTTTGACTAGCCCAAAGATACAAAAGCAAATTATTCATTGTTGTGCCATAGAAACTAGAAAGAAAATAATTGAGGAACTTGGTGATGAGCCCTTTGCAATTTTAGCCGATGAGTCTAGTGACATATCACATAAAGAACAACTAGCTCTTTGCTTGCGTTTTGTTGATAAACTTGGAAGGCCATGTGAGCACTTCATTGGAGTTGTTCATGTAGATGATACTACGTCTTTGTCACTTAAGGAAGCAATTAAAGGTTTACTTGATAGTAATGGATTGAGTATGACTCGGATTAGAGGTCAAGGTTATGATGGGGCTAGCAATATGAAAGGTGATATTAAAGGGCTAAAAACATTAATCATGAAAGAATCACCTTCTGCTTATTATATTCATTGCTTTGCACATCAACTCCAACTAGTTCTTATAGCTGTTGCCAAGGGAAATACTGATTGCAAGACCTTTTTTGATCAAGTATCTATCTTGTTGAACATTATTGGGGTTTCTTGTAAGCGTCATGGTATGCTTCGAAATGCTAGGCTGGAGAATATCAAGAAATCACTACAGTGTGGTGAGCTTGAATCAGGGAGTGGTTTAAATCAAGAGATGGGTTTGCCTAGGCCTGGTGATACTCGGTGGGGCTCGCATTACAAAACTATATGTAGCATCATCACTATGTATTCCTCAATCCATGATGTGCTCATTGAGCTTGGTGCTGATATTGCATATAAGGATGATTGGACAAAGATTCATTTTGTGCTTGGAGCATTTGAAACCTTTGAGTTTGTTTTCTTTGTGCACTTAATGTATGTTATTCTTGGATACACAAATGAGTTATCCGAGTGTTTGCAGAAAAGGGATCAAGATATTCTTAATGCAATCTCACTTGTTAATGTGGCAAAGAGCAGAATGCAACAGATGAGGTCTGATGGTTGGGATAAATTTCATAAGACGGTCACTTCTTTTTGTATTACACATGGTGTTGAAGTTCCTGCTATGGATGATGCTTATGTGCCTTATGGAAAATCAGCAAGGTATGCCCGTGCCCGAAACCAAAAAAATGATGACCATTTTAGAAGAGAAGTGTACATTGGTGTCATTGATCAAATTAGTCAAGAGCTTAATAATCGGTTTGATGAGATCAACATGGAGCTGCTCTCTTGTATGTCAGCATTTAGTCCTTCCAAGTCCTTTGCTTCATTTGATGCACAGAAGCTGCGTAGATTGGCTGAATTTTATCTTAATGACTTCTCCAACAACAATTTGGTACAGCTAGAATTGCAACTTGATAATTATATTGATGACATGAAACGAACTGAATGCTTCCAAGGTCTAGACAACATTGTTGATCTCTCAGTTAAGCTTGTTGATACAAATAGGCACAAAGTGTATGATATGGTGTACTTCCTTCTCAAATTGGTATTGCTTTTACCGGTGGCAACTACGAGTGTTGAAAGGGTATTTTCTGCATTGGTTATAGTGAAAACAAAATCAAGGAATAAGCTAGGTGATATTGTTCTGGATGATTGTCTACAAACATTTATTGAGCGGGATATTTTCTTTCAAGTTGACGAAGATGATATAATTGAGACATTCATGTCATTGAGAAAGCGATGGATCGACAAGTAATATTGTAAGTCTCTTATATGGCTATATTTTAAAGTATTTTGTATTTGATTTGAACAATTTATATGGTTTTAGAATATGGTTTTATCAAATGAGAATATGATTTTACCAAATTATATATGGTTTACCGAATTGCATAAGAATTTTTTTTGCTGCGCATACCCAGAGGTAAAAACCTAGGTCCGTCACTGCTTGGAAGGAAATAATAATCATGCATAGAAGGAAACAATAATCATGCATAGAAGGAAACAATAATCATGCATGAAAGAAAACAATAATCATGCATGGAAGGAAACAATAATCATGTATGGAAGGAAACAATAATCATGCATGGAAGGAAACAATCATGTATGGAAGGAAACAATAATCATTTACTCTTTTTTCAAATAGTGACCTTCGTTTTGGAGCCCTTCATTCAATTTAATAATGGATGGGGAGCTAGGCTTACGACAACTTACACTTAATTGGGTTGCGAGCTAGAGATGTAGCACTTCAATGGGTGTCATGGTTGAGTTCTATAATTGCCAAAAATTGATGGTGCTAATAAGATTGACAATCCTGTAACTCTACAGTACCTTTCTTTTTTTCAAAAAAGGAGGGCAAATGCTACTTATGGTCGAATCCATGTTCTTTTTGTTGTTTTGATTTGATGCCCATAGCCCACAGCCCACATGTTAACTTTCAGATGTGTTTGTAAAGAATCAAAAGGAGTTGGCCTAATGCCAATTTTTCTTGTCATCTTTTTCATTCTTTATATTTATACTAGGTAGTGTGCCCGTGCGTTGCTACAGGATAACTAACAATTTATACTAAAAATACACGAATCACACGAAAAGATAACAATACTGTAAAAATTAAATACCAACGTTAAAGTGGCATTTAATCCAAAAAGCAAAGTTTATGAATTTAACACAGTCACGAAGTGCGCAGCGTCGCAGCCTCACAAACTCTACTTTATAGACCTTTCCATGATGTGGCTAAGATAATGTTTTATATTGGCAGGAAAAAATCTCCGATATCTATTTCTTTCATTGTAATCCATTTATCTAGACAATGTTTGAGGTGAGGGCATGGTTACAGTTTTCAGTAGATTTGCGATATTGTCCGAAGCTATAAGATGATTGATGTCTTGCAATGATCCTTTTATTAATTTAGTTTTATATCTATGTTTAATTGTTTATTCAGTCTATTTTATAGGCACGCCAGTAGATAATGGATGACAAAATTCAAGCATCTATAATTTATCTCTTTGACTTTGAGCATGAGTTTTGTTTTTATTTTTTAATTGATATATTGTCCTTTTGTTTTTACCGTAGCGTTATCACGGACATGCATGAAAAACAAAGATGTCTTTACACTGTAGAAATCTTTCAAGAAGATCATGCATAGATTATTATTGTATTGAATATTATATATATATAATCACCTAAATATTCTAATTAAACTACAAAATTTTGAATTAGGATACGAGGTAAGACATGCAAACAGATATTTCAAAACTACCTGTAGAGTCCAAAGAACTTAATAAATAAATCCTTCTAGAGGCAATGCAAATTCTCTCTAATCTTTCATTTGGTGTAGTTAGTGTTATCATAGTACCCATATGTATTCATGGGAAATAAATCGTGGACAAAACGTGGACACTTTTTGGTGCGACATTCCAACATGGGTCCATCGTCTTGCCAATATCCTTGAGGCAGATCACATAAGGAATAAGAGTCCCTCTATGAGATAAATCACAAGAGACTCAAACTTATATCTGATCATGGTAATGTTGAATTGCTTTGCATCAAAAGCATCGGCAATGATAAACGGGGACATAACTTTTAGTATGCATAGTGGAGGAAAACTCAACCTTGGCCTTCTCAGCAGCTTTTCTGAGCCTTTGCAGTGCTCACTTGTCCTTACTCAGATAGTCAAGAGGTACACCATAAAATTATGCACCACTAAGAAAAGTGTCACCATTGGTTGCCTTGACCTGAAAAATATGTCGAAATTAAGAATTACAACACCTAATTCAACATCTTGGAACAGACACTCAAGTGGATACCTTATTCTACAATATATGTATGTGTGGAATAGTCCTAAAGCCATACATATTTATATGGTGAGTATAACATACTTTGTTTAAAAATTTTATGAGAGATTTTTTAAGACACGCAATATTATCCATGTGACAGGCACTAATATTTACATATATACTCGAACCTGTGTGTACAAGATTATATGGAGATGCAGCGGAACTTATTCATAGATTTATTGGCACATGAAAGAAATGGATATCGGATAATTCTTTCTGCCGATATAAAATATTATCTTAGCCATATCACAAAAAAGTCTATACAGTAGAGTTTGTGAGCCTGTGACGCCGGGCTCTCCGTGACTGTGTTAATTTTATGAACATTGCTTTTTGAATTAAATGTCACTTTAATGTCGGTATTTAATTTAACAGTATTATTATCTTATCGTACGATCCGTGCGTTTTTAGTATAAAAGATTTAGTTGTCCCGTAGCAACGCACTAGCACGCTACCTAGTATATATTATACACCTAAAAAATATCAAGTGATTTTGTCCAATTCAATTTGGTGCGTGTGCCTGCCGCTACCGGGCGCTCCCACCAACGCACGCCTAGTTTTGCAGGGGTCTCACCGCCCGCCCCATCGCATCCTGTTCCGTCCGCGCCTCCCTCCGTTGTCCCTCGGCCTCACTCTATGGGCCCTTTCCATCCACGTCACATTGGCTTAGGCGACGTACAGCAGGCAGCCTGGACGAGCCCAAGTAGCGATTGCGGTGGTCTTAGAGATCGGCTGGATGGCACGCAAGGAAGATCTATGATTAGTTTTTTTCCCTTTTTCTTTTTTTATTTTACAAATGATTCTGAATCAATAATGATATATAGTAGACGTCCGAACAGGGACGGATGCACTCGACCCGTGCTGAACCCACGCCCACCAGTGCCGCACGCCACTTCCGCACTCCTCCTTATCCTTTCATTGACCGCTCAATCCCGCCGGCCACTACGCTCGTGCCCTCCCATTCTACTGCCCGCCCTACCCGCCCGCTGGGACGGACGCCACGCACTGCACGCCAACTCATTGCTGCCCCACGCAGCCTACTAGCGCTCCCTCCCTTCCTCTCCCCGACCCCATTGCTACCCTACACCCTAGCGCCCCGCCTCCTGCTCCCCCACTAGAGACAAGAACAATTACGGTGGCTCCGACGAGGTAGGTCGGTCCTCATCTAGATCTGAGCCTCCTCCTCCTCCTTCTCCTCCTCTATATCTAAGCCCTCGTCCTCATCATCATCATCTAGATCTGAGGGACGCGGCGGTGGCTAGGGTTCTAGGTGAGCTATGGGTCCTATTTCCTCCTTCGTCCGGCGAGCTTGAAGGTGATGGGCCAGGGCTAGAGCAGCCTGCACCTTGAACCCATCCCCTTGCTGTTTGTACGTCCTTTGTTGTTTCTCTGTGTTACAATGGTTATTTTAGATGTTGCAACAGATGTTTTCCGAATGTTGCAATGGGATTTTTGGGTTGTTGCAACAGATGATTTTTAAACATTTCAATTTCCATGTTTCATGGTTGATTCTTGCAATGTTGCAGTACTACTATTTGAAATATTGCGATACATATTTTTCAATGTTGTAGTACATATTTTTTGATGTTGCAGCACATTGTTTTCGATGTTGCAGTACATGTTTTTCGATGTTGCACTACATGTTTTTCGATGTTGTAGCATATAGTTTTCAATGTTGTAGTGCATATTTTTTGATGTTGCAGTACATGTTTTTCGATGTTGCACTACATAATTTTGTGATGTTGCAGTATTTATATTCTGATGTTGCACTACATACTTTGCACTTGAAGTGTTTCGTGCTCTTGGGACAGGGGGCGCGGTGGGCGTAATTCTATTTTGTTCTATCTATTCCTTTCTGATTTTCTATTCACGTTTAGGGGGGGCGACGTTTGGGAAGGGAAATGGCATCCGGACTCATCTCGCACATCGGACGTCCGGGCGCTAATCGATTCTGAATTAATATATATCTACTATGTAGAAAAATTTTATGAAAACAACCATGGAAAAACTTTTTAAAACTTATTAAATTTACCACTCCGACAGTTCTATTATGATCCAAACAATAAACCATCAACATATGACATCATGTTGTTGTTCAAAAAAACATATGACATCATGTATTATATGGAAAATAATCATGTAAAAATTAGGTAAATACACATTTGAAACAAATACATACACATTTTGGCAGCCATGGTCGATGGATGCACCTTCCATCATGCCCATCTAAGCCACACGGGCCACATGCATCGTTGTACATGTGCTAAAAAATTCATCAACCCATGCAATGCATGGGCACATATCTAGTTAGTATTTGTTTACACCAAAATTTGGTAAGCTTATCTTGGAAAGGAAGAGATTGGTCGATGATGTCAAAAGCAGGAAAGTTTCCTAATTAAGGTATATTTATGAGCCGACTAGGAAATATTATTTAATAAATTTGATAGAGACATGATGTCCAGGTGCATATCAGAATAAAGGAAACAAAGACACGTACCAAACAAGGAAGCTTTATCAGCAAAGATTCTATATAAGGGAAATTAGAGTCAATGTATCTTGATATTTCTTTTTGTTATCCAGTCATGTTCGTTTAGGACTCTTATCAGCCTAGGGTATAAATATAAACCCTAGCTATTGTATAAAAAACAACAATCAATCCAATATACAAGTCATTTACTTTTTTGGCTTCAGCCACCCCTTAGGAGTAGGAGTAGAGTAGATCTCGGTGAGTTCTTCAGCAAGTATGACTGCATCAATCCGGTCGACCTCCACTGCTTGTTGTAAGTACCATCATGGCTTATACCTCTGTTCGTACGGCTGCATCGATCCGGTCGACCTCCACTGCGACTCTGGTATAAGTTAGTTATCGATTCTTGCCTAGTTCAAGTATGGCTGCATTGATCCGGTCGACCCCCACTGCATGAACTAGATCAAGGTCAAGTTATCAGCTCTACCTTAGAATGGCAGTCTTTGGTAGATTCATTAAGTTACCGATATTGCTTATTGCTTTCATTATTCATCTAAATTACAGCAATATCACTCTGTCCGATTGGGATTGATCTAGATCGGCCTTATATCTTATTTAGCCCATCGTTTGTTAATCTAAAACTGATCTAATGTGTACATTAAACGATGAGTTATGTTTTATCCACTGTTTTACATCAATCTTGATCATGCATAGCGTGCGGTTAAAGCATGTTGCGTCTTGAGTAGATTTATTAGCTAGCAAAAACCGTTCCATGGCCTGTGTGATTCTGTCTCACACCCCACTATTAGCACCATGAAGTGGGGATCATTATTCGATAGATCTATTCCTAATAAGGCATGACTTTAATTGTGCGCTATGCCCGAATCGGCTGTTTTAGCCGTTCGCATCACGAGATCGTTGAAGTAAAGATAGGTTGAAAGGTGTGTTAGCCCCATGATCATATTATTGTATTACGGTCTGCATGATTCTGCCTCATGCCCCACTGATATTAGTAATGAGTTAGGGTCACTTAGTATATTGTTATGTCTACGGTCTACATGATTCTGCCTCATGCCCCACAGGTCATAGCAATAGATGAGATCTAACATGTTTATTAGATTTATCTTTATTAAACGGTTTAAATGGTGTTGAATTGTTTCTTTATATAAAAGGGGTTCGATTGCTTGTAATAATTGGCTCAGCATAAACTAATCATTGTTGACATCTTATTGCCATTGATTAATATATGCTCAAATAACGACATTTATCTTGAATGATAATCGATTCTTCTTATACAACCCAATGAGCTTTAACCGATTTATTCTCATGAATATGCTGAAATCGACTGTTTAGTCGATCTCCTTTCATATCGGCTCTCAGAGCCGCACATTCGGGACTGTCTAGCAACATCGGTAAGTTCCACCCTTAATTACTAATAAGCTTTCTCTCCTTGTCAATTACAGGGTCAAATTGACTGGCATGTCTTGAGAGGAGTGCATAGGATCGACCATCCCTGCGCTGAAGCTAGGCGGATCTATAGCTCCATCGAGCAGACCCTTCTGGCTTGCTGCGTGTGTCCTCGGCACGGGACGAAAATTCTATGTCGACACACGTTTCTGGCACGCCCAGTGGGACCCCACAATCGTCATGGTAGTTTACAACAACAACGACATCCTTATGTTGCATTATGAAGATCTACCTGATAGGGGTAAGGGTATCATCATCAAAGCTACAGAAGAGTTTCAGAACAAATGTTTGTTGTCATACACCAAAACATGTGACAACACAATTGTTCAGAGATTTTCACTACCAAGAGTTCTATTACACGGGCAGATAGTTACAACTGAAGATGAACACAAGCGTTTCTTTAAGGAAGTTGTAGACAAATCTGTTCGTGATGTCATATCAAGTCATAACGAAGCTTTCGTGGACATATTCCACAACGCCATGAGAGAGGCGATTCATGGATTTACAGTTGGTCAAGGCGGACCGACTTATTACAACATTCCAGATCCGTCGACCCAAGGGACTAATCAAGTTGGTACTAGCCATCAAGAAGAAGCACCAGCTGGTAATGGTGATGTCTAGACAGTTCAGGGTTCATCTGAACAGGCTCAAGGAAACTACTGCAAATCATATACAGTACAATCCTAGACTGTCAGTACAGCATGTGCAACAGTCGACAGGGCAAAGTCAGAACTAGGTAATCAATTTCGGTATATCAGGCCACATACCATCATCGGCTCAGAAAATAGAACCATCAATTCAAAAGATCCGTAGAGATATAGATCCTTATGTCTACAATCAGAGACTTCAAGCAGCAAGCCAGCAAAGGGCCCAGCAGATCAAGATTCCACAAGGGTATCACTATGGCACGGATTATAACACCCTTCACATGATGCCAAATCTAGGATATGAAGGCACACGGGATTTCAATCCATAGATGGGTCAGTAGGTGCAAAGAAATCCAAATCCACAAGCTAATGAATTACTGCTAAGGGTGACTGAGATGATAAAGAATCAGTTCGGTTCTAAAGCCAAAAGGGCTGACCTTTTCGTATAAACACCCCTATCCAGAATGGTATGATTTGGTCACCTCTTCCAACCAAATTATAGGCTCCCAAAATTTGCTAAGTTCACTAGCCAAGACTAGTACAAGCACGATAGAACATATCAGTCGGTATCTTACACAATTGCATGAAGCATCAGTTGAGGATGCCCATCGAGTTCGTTTCATTCTCCTTGTCCTTATCAGGGCCAGCCTTCACTTGGTTTTCATCATTGCCAGTCAATTTCCATTATCAATTGGGCTGACCTCGAGAAGAAGTTTCATACATATTTTTTACACTGGGACTGGAGAAAAGAAGATTACCTGATCTAACAACTATAAGACAGAAGACTAATGAATCAGAGCACTGAATTTCTTTAGAGGTTCCTGAGAAACCAGGAACTTGTGCTTCTCCTTAAACTTGGCCGATGATCAACTAGCTGTTTTAGCTAGTCAAGGATGCTGCCGATGTGGAAAGAAAAGCTGCTTAGGGACAAGAATTTGACAACTTGGGTCATTGGCCTCAATGAGTAGCAGCGCTCAATAGCCAATTCCAGAGTATGCGTAGAGATACCCTGGTTCTAGAAGAGTACTACAGTAGCCTGAAGCTTATGATCCATACTCAGTCGATGATGCTATGAAGATGAAGAAGAAGAGGTTGCTGACGCTGAATGGAATTGAGGCAAAACACAGTGATGGTACCAAATCCTTGGGGAAGAGGAGTTGATGAGAGCTATGACTTTGATGTCACCAAATCAGACAAGCTCTTCGATTTCTTACTTGAGAAAGGTGCAGATCAAGTTGCCCGAGCAGTCATGTCATGTTGCCCCCTGATCAATTAAAGAATAAGAAGTTCTACAAATTCCATAATGCTACTTCTCATTCCACCAACGAATGTAGAATTTTCTGGCAGCATATACAAAGGGCTATTCAACAGTGGGAGGGCTCAAATTTGATATGCCTCAAAAAATGAAAGTTGATGATAATCCTTTCCCAGGAGATCAAAGCATGGTTTGATGCTGGGCTATTCAAAGGAAAAACTAAGGTCCTACATCAACCAAATCAAAAGAAGCTAGAACAGTCGATCCCAAAATGCAAATATCGGCTGATGAGTAGATAGAGATTAGGAGACGTCATGCTAAGCAAAAGAGCCGATAAGCAGGGAGAGACGTCAAAAGCAGAGACGACAAAGCCACAGTTACATCTCAGATTCTATTGAATAAGTGGCAGCGATAGAAAGAAAAGGATTATCAGCGTTGGTTAAAGGATCAAGCGTACCAGCATCAACTGAAAGAAGAGAGGTATGAAAGGAAACAAGCCGAATTACATTGGAATTGTCCTTTTTCAGACATTTCTAGAATGAAGGTTTGAAGTTGCCTACTAGACATGACTATCTAGAATGTAGCAATCAATATCGGGAGTATAGGTAGTCTCAAACCAGTCGTCGGTCTATCCATGCTCAAGATGCATATCATCATAATAACATGGATCAACGCTTAAAAAATAAAAGTGTTCATGATTGGCTTGGAAAAAGAGTTGTTGACCAGGACTGGGCTGATCATGAAGAGAAAGGCAACAAAAGAAAATATGTTTGGCAGGAGGGCCAATGGTGTCCAGGAGGTTTAACAAGAACCTAGAAGAGAAGGGTGCAACGCCTAAGGAATAAAGAGATGGAACAGGCTCAGGCATCCGGTAAACCTCAAGTATGGCATACCAAGCAGATAGCCGATAGAAAGCAACCATTGGCTAATATCCAAATGGTTTTTTCTGTTGCCATTAGAATTTAGAGCTCCAACAAATCAAGAAGTTTATTCGGATTTCGATGAATCGGAGTATGAGGAGATAGTTGCCAAGTTAATGGTTGTACAACAAGCAATATTTGACAAACTAGTCAAACATCAACACTTAAAAGCTTTATATATGAAAGGTCTTGTTGATGGGAAGCCGATGAACAAGATGTTGGTGGACGGAGGTGCTTCGGTCAATCTTATGCCTTACACTACTTTTGTAAACTTGGCAAAGGACCAGAAGATCTGATGGAGACTGACATGATGCTTAAAGACTTCGGAGGTAAGACGTCTAAGACCCAGGGGCAATAAATGTTGAACTAACAATCGGAAGCAAGACTCTGCTCACAACATTCTTCGTCATCGATGGAAAAGGGTCATATAGTTTGCTCCTCAGTCACGATTGGATTCATGTGAACTGCTATATACCATCGACCATGCATCAGTGTTTGATTCAATGGCATGGAGATGATGTCGAACTGGTTCGTGCTAATGAGTCCATGAGCATCGCAATAGCCGATCTAGTCTTTTGGGAACTAGGAGACTTCGAATGTTTTTCTAGCAAGTCATGGGAAGGAGGCTTCATTAAGATCAGCAATGAAAGCCAACAACCGATGCAAGCGATCGGCTCTGAGAGTTTGTTTTAGTAGAAAAGTCATGGCTTTACATCGATCGTTGGATTAAAGGAAAAATAAACATTGAGTCTTGGAGATAGATTTAGGCCGACGTATATGAATGCTGAGTCAAAGTGCAAGCGCAATTCAGAGTTAATGGATTTCTGAAAGGAGTTCTATTTCGCTTAATAGGACGCTTGACCTGGGTTGGTTAATCATTTGACCTTTGATATGAAAAGTTCTATGGGGTGTTATCCTAACATTTGATCCCACACTTGGTAGCCGATTCGTTCTTGGCTCTAATAGCCGGTACCAGGAGGGTATCGCCTCTAGTTCAAAAAATGAAAATCTTAAAGATAATGAAAGCCGATACGATATGTATCGCCTATAGAGCAAAAACAAAAATGAAGATAGTCATGATAACAACAAGGGCGTTTGCACTACCATGATGTACCTACAGCACGCTCAGCGGCCAACGCAGGAAGCCTCTTGGCCAGCCCTGACCTTTGTTGCAGTTTGTGGATTTAGCAAGCGAATTTTTCACAGGGCTCTTTCTATGTTATCAACTTGATCTAATTGCTGGGACTTCTAAAACTGACAATCGCCTTATTAAAAGTCAGAAGCAATAAATGAAAGATTGCTCGCAATCGGCTCAGGATTGGAAGATCAAGACATCAAGCCGATAGAGCCCCTTTATGTAGTGTATGCAAGTCAGATTTCCATGCATATATATACATGATGTATGTGGGCACAAAAAGGATGAGTTAGATCTTGGAAGTACGTGTGGTCATGCCATATCATATGTTTGATTGAGAATGCAGAGATCATAAGGCCGATGAAGTCTAGCTGATATGTACATACTGGGAGAAAGTTCGAGCAAAGGTATTCATTGGTTCAAAGCGGAGGTACACATATTCTTTATTTCATGCTTTTCCTATCACTTGTGAACAATCTATCACAGGGAAAACATGCTATCTAAGTAGTTGATGAATGAGATATGGTATGATGAAAGAAACCTTGCTTCTTTTGCAAAGTACTTGGGAAAATTTCTTACAAAAATTCAAAATCAATAGCTTGTCTCCTCAATGATGTTGAATTTCCTACCAGAGCCATATATTAGTCTCATTAAAAACCTTCCACATAAGCTGCTTGCTCTGTGTTGAGTTTTGTCAAGTTTTGTTGACCCTTGTTGAGAGATTTATCATGTTCCCAAGATCAAGATCACGTACATGCCGCATATATGTATTGCTTCTATACTGGAAGTACGCAAAAACATGTTCTTCATCCACCTCAAAATGTTCCTGCTCCTACACTGGGAGAAGACAAAAAAATGTTAGGTTTTATTAAAATAAATGCTCTAAGTTCTTGATAATATTTCTCTCAAAAAATTGTTATAAAGAGAGACATGGGTTATGCAAAAAATATATAAAAGATGGATACAAAAGAAGTCCAAAATAAATAAAAAAGGGAAATAGAAAAATATGAGAAAAGATAGCCCCACGTTCTCATAGAAATATTCCATAAGAGAGAAATGTATTTCAAAGAGCATAGTAGAATTAGGTTAGCCACCAAATATTCCACGCACATGCACATCTTGATCTAAGAGTATGGCATTTCTCTCCTTGGATCCAGGATTTGACCTTACAATATATGCAAGGTAAGTACGCTACATATTTTATCCCTACCTAAAACTCCACATAAGCTTTTTAGAAGTAGGATAAGAAGAGACAAAACAATGCTTTGATGAGGAACTATACACATTGAGCGATCTGAAAGAATCATTTGAGGAGCAAAGCTATGTTTTAATTTGAAAATCTTTCAAAAACCCCAAGTTTTCTGAGCAGGGGAAGCGAGGATGCCTGGATTCTAATCTGTTCCATTCCTCAACCACCCAAGATGGTATGGTAGACACTTCAAAGTTCACATGTGTAGGTGAGGCTTAGAATAAGGTAATATCGCTGCTAGTAAATTCCTCGGCTCCTTGAAAGAAGACTATCGGCTAGAATACTAGAACTTTTATGCAGTATTTTCGTACTGTCGGTTAACTTGTATTGCTATGATCGAACTCGGGGGGCAGCTCGTAATCGGCTAAAGCAGATGAGCGGAGATGTAGAGAAAGATCAATTTTGAAGTTATCAAGATCAAAAAGAAGATGGAGCCGATGCATCACAAATTACTCTCAAATTTTCATAACAACTCAAAAATCTCCAAAAACAAAAGTTGTTCAAAATCAAAAGTTCTACAACTTTGCTTTTATAACCAACTCCTAATTCGGTCTAGATTTTGAAATGAACTTTTGAATTCAAATGGGGAAATTTAACAAATTACGCCTTTTTGAATTACTCCAAATTTTACTAAACAACTTGAAAAACTCCAAAAACAAACTTTGCTTAACTAGTCAAGCTCTACACTTTTGCTTTTGGACTCAACCCCAAAATATGCATAGATTTTGAAATGGATTTTCAGGGTAGGATTTAAAATACTGAAAATCAGGGTTTTCACAAAAAATTCAAAATCAAACAAACTTTGAACTTGAGTCAAACAATACAATTCAACACATACCACATGAATATAAACTTGTTTTAGTGTATGCATCTCAAAGTTTGCAATATGAACAATTACCTTGCAATGCATATGATGACATGTCATGTTTTTAATATTTAAACACCCGGGGTCTTACAATTACTAACAGGGGTAGTGGTCGTTTAGTATGTTACATATATGGCTGACCATTCTTTCAGTATTGTGAGGCACGAGAGAATGTACTCATACGGGCATTGACCTTCATCGATACAAGTGGATACATAATCCGTGACATCAATTACCATATATGGCTATAAAGGATGTTAGTGTGCGTGGCCTGATCGATCCTGTCAGTGATTTTGATAGTAATTAATATTTATTTAGCTAGGTTTGCAAGGTTGTAGTTTAATTGGGTTCTAATTTTAAGTTGTACGGTTTGTGTGTTTAATTATTGTCATGCATGTAATTCGTGTAACATTTGTTGGGCAACTAGAAATATACATTCTGGTGTCGCATTGGTCTCAAAATTATTCTCAGGCTTGCACGAGACACGGGTGAAGGAAACACCAAGTTTGGGATTTTTCGGAGATGATTTGCTACTTTCTGATGTTTAATTGAATTTTCGCGCGATGACACTGATTAATTATAGGTTGAACTGAGTCTACCCACGAAAAGATCTAGAATGGTGCCAAACTTTTACATAGGCTCTCATGTGCCCTAGGGATATGAATTTTATGGAGGTTGATGAAAAATCTATTAGGTCCAAGATATAATTCACCCTCTTTTATCTCATTCAGCATAGAGAAAAATATATTAATAAAAATGATAAGAAAAACCTAAGATCTTGTGTGGGGCCTTAATTTGGGTATACATGCTTGCCAAAAAAAATTTAAGCCATTCTGACATAGGCAGAGGATACATGCTTTACAGAGGTACATGAGTCCTTTCATCGAACCACGACTATACACATTGGTTATTAAGGTTTCTATGGTTCATATGCATTCCGGTGCTGTATTGGTCTTAAACTTTTTCTTCGGCTTGCACATGTCACGGGTGAAGGAAACACCAAGTTTGAGATTTTTTGGAGATGGTTTGCTACTTTCTAAGGTTTAATTGAATTTCCGTGCGATATTACCGATTAATTATAGGTTGAATTGAGTCTACCCACGAAAAGATCCGAAATGGTGCCAAAGTTTTACTTAGGCTCTCATGTGCCCTAGGGATAAGAATTTTATGAAGGTCGATGAAAAAATGTATTGGGTTCAAGATGAAATTCACCCTCTTTTGTCACATTCAGCACATAGAAAAATATAATAAAAAAATGATCAGAAAAACCTAAGATCCTGTGTGGGGTCTTTAATTTGGGTGTACATGCTTGCCAAAAAAATTTAAGCCATTTTGACATAGGAATACACATGCTTCTATTTATTCAGTATATAAAAGGAATTTTTTTATATATATAACATCACTGTCGGTTTCAAAAACCCAACACTGATGAGACGAAACCGACAGTGATGCTGGTTATCACTGTCGGTTCATTTTGAAAACCGGCAGTGATTTATAAAAAAATTAAAAAAATTGTGCCAGCCCTCAGGTTCAAGCTCAGGTCTCGAGGAGCAGAATTCTGAGTCTTAACCGCTGCGCTAGTATTGGAGGTGTGCAAAGGCTAGTTTTATTTTTTTTTCTTTTGACCTTTAGAGCGCTTAATAATTTATAAAATTAAACAAAAAAAATTGGGCCGCCTGAGACTCGAACATGGGTCTCGAGGGTTATAGTGCATGGTCTTAACCGTTGAGCCAGTCGGAGGATTTTGAAAGAAAGGAAAAAGATATCCTACTTAACCCGTAACCGCTACACCCCATCACTATCGGGTCTAGGAATGGCCCGGCAGTGATGTTGCCTCATCACTGTCGGTTTAGACCTTGCAACCGAAAGTGATGAACCATTGGGATAAAAGCAAGGTGCGGGGTGAATTTTTTCAAAGTCGTTTCAACCCCGTGCCAACCCTCCCCGCGTCGACGGGCACCACTGCCCCCACGCACCCATCCACCGCCCCTGTGCCGCCGTTCCTAGCCCCACGCTCCTCTTCTTCGACGCTGACGCCCGTGCGTCCCGTTGATGCATCCCCGTTAGTCCTGCGCCAGCGCCCACGACGTCGTCCACCGCCCCACGCTGGAGCATCGCGTCGTCCGTGCCCTTGTTCCTTGTCCACAACGCCAGTCATGCCCCCCCCTCCACGCCTACACTCCCACCGCCATGACCTTCAGGAGTGCGCGGACAGCTGCTTTCCCACCCCCCACGGTGAGTGCGTGGCTCACTGCCCGCTATGTGTTTGATGAAATGCCACACGGTGAGTGTGTGGCGACGACGGCTAGGATTTGGTAGGTCCTCTCCTGCATTGACTCGTGATTCATGTGGCATTTGGTGTGTTGGGGCCAATGGGACTTTAGGGGTGGGCATTGGGAGGTTTTCAAGGCAAAATGATAGTATCATGGTTTACTAGTGTGGAACTGAGCATGCCGATGTGATCTGTTTATCTATATTGTTGACCTCAGTGTACATCGTCCTAATTTTGGCAATGTCACTCTCATTGCTGTGTTTTTGTTAGCTCTATTCAGTTTGTTAGTAATGAGCTACTGAACGAGCACTACAGCTGTAGCTAGTGTTGTAGTGACTATAACCTGTTTGTAGTTGAAGTAAATTTGGATGCATTAGAAAAGTTTGAGTTTAGAACGGCAGGGGCCAAAAAATGCTTAGAAAGTCCTGTAAAGTATGGGAATGTCAATCCTGTATAAAATTATCTGGAAGCTTGATCAATACCTTTACGCCTGCTTTGCTAGTATTAAATTTTTTTGAGAGCCAACTTATGAGAAGAACTGCAGTTACTTAGCGGGGAAAAACGTTAGGCCAATCCATTGCAGGAGTACAGCAAAAGTACCTAATGTGGTTAAACTCTGTACATTCACTGTCATATACTTATAATCATATTGTATAATTTATCATTCAGATATGAGGGTTCAATAAGATAGCACAATTACTCTGCACATAAATGTCGTTCTTATTGTGGTATTGTAATGTTGAAGAGTGCCAGTTTTTGCTTGGCAACTTAACTTGATAGCATGATCTAGCCTTTAGGAAGCAAATGTTTAAATTGACCATGTTGAGTGGTATGTGCTTGGTATTTGGTAACTCCACTTTTATTGTGATATTTGCTAGAACTATGGTAGCATGGTCCACTCCATGGTTCCTATATAATTTTGGTATTGTGTATCAGTATACAACCTATAAAGGCTTGCAATTAGAATGAGCTTAACCAGATGTTGGTATCTGCATTTATGCTTGCATTTAGTAGCCTACCATGATTGCATTGTTAGAAATCATACTTAATCATATTGGTTGGTGAATCATTATTGGTCATATATGATCTCTGATTTTTTTTCAGTGGTTGCTAACTTGCTACGACAGTTGCCCCTTATTTTCATGAATCATGTTCTGTGTTGAATATTGGCATTTTAAACAACTGTTTTAACTTTTTAGACGAAAAAGTATTTGTTACAACAACAATAACAACAAAGCATTTAAGTCCCAAATAAGTTAGGGTAGGCTAGAGTTAAAACCCAGCAGAAGCAATCAAGGTCCAGGCACATGACTAGCTATTTTCCAAGCACTCATATCTAAGGCTAAGTCTTTGGGTATATTCCATCCTTTCAAGTCTCCTTTCATTGCCTCTACCCAAGTCAACTTCGGTCTTCCTCTTCCTCTCTTCACATTACTATCCTGGCTTAGGATTCCACTACGCACCGGTGCCTCTAGAGGTCTTCGTTGGACATATCCAAACCATCTCAACCAGTGTTGGACAAGCTTTTTCATGCTAAAATCATGAAGAACAATTTAATTTGTTAGATGCTGCAAGTACCTCCTCTCACAATGTAGCTTGCTCCATGCCTCTTTATCTAGATAATATTTGTTCATTAGCTGTATGTGAACTTAATATTATGATACATCATGTTTGAATAACAACCTAATTTACTTAAATGTATAGGCAACCATGGCATGGTATGTAGTGCATGTTGGTCACATGCCTAGGATTTATCGAACCTAGGAAGATTGCTATGCTCAAGTCAATCGCTACCCTGGTAATTTGCACAAAAAATACAACACAGAAGTTGAAGCTTTGAGGGCCTACTATAGTCATCCCGCCTACCTTGCAAACCATGGGCAACCGGCCTACTATGATCCAATGAATACAAACCATGGCCATCCATCAGCACTGGAGATTGAAGAGAAGCCACCCACCGGAGATGTGAAGATTAGGAGAATTGCTCCTTGGTCTTGGAAAGATGTCATGCTTTTATTTATGGCTATGGTCATTGCTTTTCTTATTTGGAAGTTGATGTAGGCTTAGTTTTGTAGAACAGTAGGTGGACTTTGTTGTATATGGTCAATCAAACAATGAATTTGTTCTAGGTGAACATATGCTATTAATAGACTTTGTTGTATGTGGACTTATTATTAGACTTTGCATTAAACATAATATATATATATATATATAATATGAACATATGCTATTAGTAGTTGTCCGTAGCCAAAACTAACCACCATCATGTCATAGCCATGACTCATCGTCGCCTGTTACCCCATCGCCGAAGAACAGATCAGCAACAAGAAGCAGCTGATATCGCTGGGACGGAAGAGCCGCATGATCCGATAAACGGTGACATTGTCAATCAGGACGGTGAGAACGAGCACCCATGGACCCCGTCTGGTCTGCTCGAGCTGGGTCAAAATGACCAAGATGGCCAGGTAACTTTGGTATCATGTGACTATGTAGCCACACACACTAATCAATTGAGAGGGTCATAGCTTACTTGGAGTCTCTAGCAGGAGCCTCCGCCGGCCGAGGAGCCAGAGGGTTTGGGTGGCAGAAAGGCCAGATCCAAGCGAGGCATGTCAAAGCTTCCTGTTGGTAGGAATGCACACTGGCACATCACTGAGTTCGATGAATTCGGGGATCCACTCTCACCGCCTATAGCTTTGACCAAATACAAGACTATCATCGGGTTACTTGTAAGGGACTTCATCCCGATTAGGTACAGGAAGTGGATTGAGAAAGATAATGACCCATGGAGGGTTCTCGAAAGTGAGAAGGATTACATATGGGATATCAAGATTTATAGTATTTCACTTTCCCAACGGAGTATGACAAGGAGGTAGTCAAGAAAAAAGCAAAAGAAATCATGGGGACATGCTTCAAGAATTTCAAGGGGACATTGTTCAAGTATTTTGTCCTCCAAAATAAAGAGCTAGATTTCGATGGTGGATAGTTTAGCAAGCAGAAGGACTTCTAGCAGGATTTCAAGAAATACTGGTTATCCGATGAGTACTTAGAACTGAGCAGGAAGAATAAGGAGAACTCATAGAAAGGGATAGATCCTCATCATCTCGTCTATCGTGGCTATGTCAAAAAGATGCTAGAATTTGAAGCGGAACTTGAAAAGATGGATCGCCTTGCTGAGGAAGGCGTTTAGGTTGAGGCTGCCCATTGGGGGCCAAGATCGGTAATATACTATTTGGGGAGGAATGTACGCCACACCGAGGATGGGAGTTTTAGCTCCACGAATCCACCCATGAGCGAGCTCATCCAGAGGATCTCCCAGGTAACTGAGGAGGTGAGGGAAGGGACTCACACTTCTAATATGGAGAAAGACATGCTCACCCAAGCACTCGGAACCAAGGAGCACCATGGTCACACTAGAGGAACTGTTGTTGTTTCTTGGAAACTAGCATTCCTCGAAGAATCTCACACTTACCGGAGCTGCTCGAGGGGTAGAGTGGAACAGACAGCAGAGTGTTTGAGGCGACTAAAAGAGATGGAAGGCAGAATGGATGCACGAATTGAGGCGACTGTTGAAGCATGAGTCCAGCAAATTTTGCAGTCCAAGGGGTCAGGAGTACCACAAAACCCTACTCCTACTGCCTTTAGCCCACAGTTAAGGGATCGCAACAGCTATGAATCGACCCCGCTCGACGAAGAAGATGCGAATGTGCCTCATCCGGTGGATGGCATCAGTGAATCCGTCAATGTCAAGTTGTATATCCATTAGGAATGGACAAAGGACAAGGTGGCGCTCGGCCAGGCCCGGCCTACGGCAGATGGGACCATTAATGGCCTTCCAATTCCATAGGGGTACGCTCGCGTCACCATTGACAGAATACTTGATAAGAAGTATAACAAGATACACATTGAGTACCCCGCAGCAGAAGACATGCCGAAACTTGGTCATAACAAGGGCTCTTAAGTGGCCTGGCACAAGCGCTTCATTAAGCTTGACCACCAATTGTCCTCTGATGATGAGGACGACTGTGAGTTTTCGCCCACCTGTGATGATCACTCACCATCTCCCAATAGAGATCACTTCCCTCCTCATCCCTTGCCATCACCCCTGAGAAGACAGAGGTCTCCTTCTATTCCTCCTCATCTGACTCCATCTTCATTAGCCCCAAGAAAAGAGAAGACTCCTCCTCCTCCTCCATCTTCATCAGCCCCGGGAAAACAAAATTCTCGTCGTCATCCTCCTCCTCCTCCTCCACCTCAGCCCAAAACAAGATCAAAGGTATCCTCGCAATCGAACAAAAAAGTCCTTGGATTCGGTTGCTAATGCTCCCAAAGTGGACCAACAAAAAAACAAAAGGCCATTCAGTGGCAGTGTTACAAACTTAATAAAAGAAAAATTTACAGCACACATCTTGAAGGAAGATTGTGTTAGTTTCTTCAATCTCTATGCCTCACTACCTCAGTGTTTGTTGAAGTCTGAATTTGAAAGGCAAACACAGAATCAGTACGCTACAATAAAAGCCGAAGAAATACACAATGAAGATTTAAGGAAGATACAGAAGTACGTCGAAGACAACCTTGAATTAACCATGGAAGAGGCTGCGAACATCTATTATGATGTACAAGGGACGAGAACACCAGCAATGAAGTATGAAAGGGACAATCTTTTGGTTCTTGATGACGAGTATAAAAAATTGACAACATATATGCACCAATTGCATGAATATTACATGGCTCAAGCAATAGAGACAGAGGACTTTGGTTTTGAGGTTATTATCTGTTCGCCACGTGTTTTTTTATTATCCTAAAGAAGAGAAGTTCGATGTCGAGTGGTAGTGCTTGTTCCAGCTATACCAGAAATGCTCTCTCGATTCACAAATGTTGACGCTGTGGACTATGTAAGTACCCTACACGTACGATATTACAATTAACTACTCTCTCGAGACACAAATTGTTAACTTTTGAGCATTTCTCATGATTTTATGTAGGTGTATAGCAAAATTTTGCATACTAAAAAGCAAATGGGATAACATAAACTTCTTGGACCCCTTGCGAGTCAATGAGAAAACATGTTTAGCCCTCCATGGATGTGACGTGGAAGATCTGAAAGAGAGATTGATTGCTGTTTTTGATGAATTCAACAAAATAATCTAGCGAGCCTCTGGACCTAAAAGAGAGATTATTGTAAGAAGTCCGAGAAGCATGCTTCATTTTATCGAATAATTTCTTTTATATTTTGAGGGATCGAGATCTAGATAAAAACATTTGAACTGTAACCGTAACATTTATAATGTTTAATATTGATGGATCTGTCGTCTATGTAGCGTATATAAAGTGAAACCTGATTTCACAAAAAAATATAAATTAAAATAAATTATAAAACAATAAAATACGAACGGGCCATTACTGCTAGTAAGCAACAAAATGGCAGTGATGGCCAAGATGGCACTGCCGGCTTGAGCCACAAACCGGCAGCGTTGGCTTAGCCATCACTGTCGGGACTTGTCACAAATCGGCAGTGATGGTTACGACAACACTGCCGGCTAAAAACACAAACCGACAGTGATGTTCGAGGTTACATTGCCGGGTGGTCTCATGAACCAACAGTGTTGGTGAAACTGAACTCTACCGGGCTGTGTAAAAGACCGACAGTGAAGTTGAAGAACACTGCTGGTTCAGTGATAGCTAACCCTCATCACTGCCGGTATGGTTGTGCCGGTTCAAAATCTGGCAGTGATGAAGTGTTTTAAACCGACAGTGAAGTGCTATTCTGCAGCAGTGAAACACCCCCACGTTATAAGCTCTCTGGTCGAATAGTGTGGTGTGGCACCTGACACGTCCAACGGGATTTGAATGGACTCCTCCGGCGGGTGCACGTCCGGTGCACACCAGAGGCCATTGTGCTCGGCTGAAAAAACGGCAAGTCTGCACACAATCCGACGCATCCGGTGAGCACATCTGGTGAGTGCTAAACAACCAAAATAAGTGTTCAATTAAATAGATCCAAACATAAAGAGATTCAAAATTATCATCCAGAACACATAGAAAGGGCATTTAGCTTACCAATTTAAAAGTGCACAAGTGACAGACCACATATTTAGCGCCACATGCATAGTCAGCCCGATTACAAAGTCAGGTTTGCATACAAAAGATGGTCACATTGACCTCATTACTAGTTTAAACATTGTTTGATCGTGCAGACCTCAAATACTACAAAAACATGTCATACAGATGCAAACTCAACAAAAATTAAGTTTTTTCTTGCTCCTAGTTCCTATCGTGGGGCTAGAAGGGAAACTAGGGACCTTGCTATGGGTTCCCATATCTGGACTACCCAAGGCATCACAATTTTTCTTCTCATTGCAACTCTTCTTCGCAATTGTCTTTTTTTTGAATGGCCTTCTTCTTGTGCTCCCACTCACTTATGCTCTTTTAAGCTATGTGCTGCTCACTTGGTCCACTAGGGCACGTAATTGACAAAGGCGGTATTTCTTCTATTTGAACTCCAAATGAGATAATCCAATTTTTTTTATCCTCTCGACAAAAACATATTGGTAGAGTTCATTATGCACTTTAGCTATTTTTGTTGTCAACATAAGGGTCTTGAGATAGGGTGGGTAGAAAATTTTCGGATGGGAGATATTTTTTATTCATTCACTCTTTTATAGTAATAGATATCATAATATATTTCTATATTAAAATGTGACAAATAATGCTTAAATATCTAACAGTAAGCTCTACTGTAAACTGGGACCAAAACTCCCGGAAAAAAGGACAAACATAATTCTGGTAAACAGAGTAGTTTTCATTGATAAATGAAACTTAATGGAATGTTGCAACAGTTAAAATGAGCACTGTTATAAAATGTGGTGCACTTATGAAATTATCATCAAACTTGCAGCCATGTACATGTGACATGACACCCAATTTGACACCCCTTGCAGGACTCAAACCTAAAATGGGTCTCCAACACAATACCTATAGCTTCCAACAGAGTATCTATATGGAAGACCTATTTTGGATGTCAGGAGAGGCATAACACAAATCTGAGTATTCTCTCTCCTGGAGACCTATTTGCAGAAATGGTTGTCTTTTGGATCTTGTTGTTGTTGGAGAAGACCAAAAATAGATATTGAACCATTTGTCTGTAACGCTACCCAAAGAACGAATATGTGTTATATTTTGGGTCGCGGTTGTTGTAGACAGTCTAACCTCGAGGTATTGTCACTCTAGTCTTATGGAAAATTCGATGTTAGCTTTACTGCAATACTCTCCGATTTACACGCACCTGGAGTAATATAATAAAAAAAACATGTGACCTTAATCAGGATAGGGTGGAAATGGAATGCTAATTGCAGTCTTTGTATCAAACCAGAAACTGTGAACATCATCTTCTTTGGTTGTCCTTTAGCACAATATGTTTGGAGCTGTCTTCGGGATGCTCTAGGGTGGGAAGCGTTCCCAACTTCTGTTCAAGATCTGACTTCTAAAGGGCTTTCGGGCCTCAGAGCTTGGGCATGTTCTGTTTTGCGGGGCTGGCCTGGGCCATCTGGCGCAATCGGAACAAAATGGCGATTGAGAAATCTTTCCCAGCTACTCCAAACATAGTGATTTATGCTGATACAAATTTTCTGCATACTTGGGAGGACGTCCTCAAGGAGGACAGAATCAAGACTGGATGCACAGGAAGAGAACGACCAGCGAGCTATTGTCGGAGTCGGATGCTGTGGTTCTGTAAGGCGTAGCTGAGGCTGGATGTTTTATTTTTCTTTTGACTAGATAAATGTCCGTGTGTTACAACGTTGAAAAAAACATTATCTTGATAATATAGATCTGAATGTGTGATATGCTAAATTACTCTGAAAAACAATATTTGATTTTGCAATATCACTATTATACGATTCTTCACACCTCTCGTGCTGACTAATGCGGTGGAATTTGGCTTATGCTAATGCTTATAAGAGAAAAACACCGTTCGTTCACTGAAAAATACTACTGAAGTAGTGCTGCAGAAATGGGCCGGAGATTCTAAGACCTGAGGCACGTGTATATCTAATGCACACAGAGACATGATTAGTCTCAATATTTAGGCTCCGCACGACCTAGCCCCTATTGTGCTAAAAATACATGGCATGGTTATTTTGAACAATCTTTGTTGCTCTGATGAGTAATTATTGCATGGTTAATTAGGCAACACTTCCTGCTGACTAATCAAAATGTAAGTACAGGTGACGCGACTGAAGTGTTTTATTGTCTTCATCTTTGGGTTCCAGATTTGCCGATGCATGGCCGACGGCACCGGGATCGTTCAGTTCCAGACCGCACGATTCGAGTCTGCACTTGCACGGGCGTGCCCATCGTCCGCCCAGTGTTGGAGCACGAGCTTCACACGGCGGGTTGGCCGCCGGAGATCAGCCACGACCACCGGGAGTACGCTCCACTCCTTGACCCCGGCAAGGACAGGGTGAACTCCAGACGACGTGTTTGCGCACTATGCCTTCTTCTACGGGCCCGGCGAGCGGCGATCCAATCGTAGGCCCCGGCCGCCCTGTGCTCCACCGCCTCGCGGTCGTCCGCCTCCACATGTTCGTGAACGCCCGTGTCAGGAACCGGAGCAACCGGCCGGTGCCCGCGGGCTACAGATGCAACGCGTTGCCAAGGCGCGGGCGTCATGTAGGGGAGGGAGGGACGGAGGGGCGAGCGGGGCAAAGGGAGAACGCGCACACGATTGATTACCTTTCGTATTCCTGTGGTTCCAGTTGATGTCGATCAATAGGCTCGTATCAAACTCGGAGTTCCGGGCGCGCACATGAAGAGAGTTTGGGCGTCCGACGACTTCGGGTGCGCACACGAAGGAACATGGACGAAAGCGGTCCGTATTGTTTTAGGTGGTGTATATATATATATATATATATATATAATAATAATCAGTATCCGCACCCGAGCCACCCCACCTGGTCCCTCGACTCCCTGCGTTTTTTTCCTGCCGCACCCACCTCCTCTTTATCCTTCCAGTTTTTTTTTCTGATGAAAAAAGTTTCTTTTTTCCGTTCCAATCTCCAAAAGTCCAACTCGTCGGGAGGAGACGGCGGTTTCGCCTAGCTCGCCGCCCCCACCGCCGTACGAGCTCAGCTTGCCACCCCCACCTCACGCGCCCAGCTCATCGCGTCCCCCTCGCCTCCTCCGACACCTCCGCAGCCCACTGCTGCTTCTGCAGTCCCAGCGTCGGCGTCGGCGATGGCGCTGCAGGGCCTCCGCCGCACGAGCCCAGTTCGCCCCCTCCCCCTCGCGTCCGCAGCCTCTGACGCCTGCGAAACCTTCAAACGCTGCCTCTGCAGCCCTGGTGGCGGCCTCGTCGGTGGCGCTGCGGGTCACCGGTTTCTTCGATCCGCTGCCGTCACAAGCATAGATCGCCCATCGCCGCCGCCTCCAACGCAGACCCCAGATTGCCACCGCCCTCGCCGCACGATCTCAGCTCGCCGCTGCCCCTGCTCCCTGGTTCGAAGCCTATGAGCTCGTCGCACCTGGGCCCGCCGGTCCACCCAACAACCCCGTACTCTTCTCACCTCATTAGGTTGCCGCTGCCTCGTGCCGAGGCCGAGATGTCTAGGTGATGGGGGGCTGGAGAGCTGGTTGTGCGAGCAAGAGGGACTCTGCTCGCCTTGGCGTGGTCAGCCCCCTCCTCGCAGGTATCATATCCACATGATTTGTTTTAATTTTTTCCTAAATCTTGCCTAGATGTGTGGAGGGAGAGTTGTGATTTTCTCACATATTATAACCTGACATGAAAATTGCATGGCGTCTGCAGGATCCATGGAGGGAGGCAATAGACATGCGATTCATTGTAACGATGTATGATGATGTCCATGTTGCGGGACAGATGAGTCCCCTCAGCTGTAATCCTGTATTGCCTCACATGATTTATTGCTGAAGGTTCGTTTGATACATGGAGAGGGCAGATTTGTTCTGATTTTTCTGAGGTAAACCATCTCACACTCATGCAGGTTGTCATTGTTAGGACCCATGTAAGAGGGCAGAAGGGCATGGGAGAATCGACATGCAATCCATGAACATGCACAACTGATTTGAAGGTTCTCTAGGTTAATTAGCTAGTCCACACATGCTACAGCCAAACCAGAATGCATCAAATGTGCTTTTACTTTTCAAGTGTCAGGCTACTGTAGTGGAAGAGACGAGCAACTTAGAGGTTTGATCCTGGATTCTTTCTCTGTTATCATGCTCCAGCCACGTGTTTCTTTATTTGGTTTGACATAGATTTAGCAACAACATGGCATTTTTCAGATCTATGATGACAGGCATAGAAATAGATCAATGAGACTATTTTGATCTTGTCAATGTATTTGCGGTCTTATGTACTTATGAGCTTGCTGAAGTGGTTGTAATAATGAATCACACCTAAAGAGACACTTACCTAAGAAACTATCGTACATTTATTCCTAGTAACTTGTAATTATTTTTGGTAAAACATATATTTTCATATTTGAAATATTACCTAATCAGTGTAGTGTGTCATTATGCGCAATAGCCAATAGGTATTGTCTCTTGTACTAGTTAGATCAAGTTTCTGATGAACAAGCATAAAGTATTTTTCTTAACCATAGTTCCCTGCAACTGAACTGAATCTTCTTAGCTTAAGGAATATATCAGTATTTTTTTTCATCTCACAAGACCTAAACTGTTTGTTGGTAAGACCTAATCAGCTACACAATGCAAAATTCAAATGTCATATCATGAAAATTTTATATGATAATTTTCTTTCACGTGAAGTCTCAGCTTATAAATAATGTTTGTCTGGATGTAATCTCATATGGAAAGCTATATTGCAATATATATTATTCTTTATGTGATGATTTTTTTCTTAAAATTTCTTGTCAGTGTCAGGAGGACAGGAGAAGTTATTTATCCTCTTTTCTCTCTCTTTATTTTTTGTGCAGATCCCATGCGCTCGCCATCAAAGCATCCTCCATCTACTCCCCATGATTACTCACATAGGTAGTTTCTTCTACTATTACTGATTTATTTGTGTGGCTAATTATGCTTGAAGATTTACAAGAGTATAAATTTTGCATTTGTTTCCATTGGAAATTAGCTTCTTTTTCAGCCTTGCTAATTTTCCAATTTTACACATTTAATTTATGGTTGTTGTAGCTTCCAAATCATTAACACTAGTTATTTCTGTTTTTTATCATTTTAGTTAGCCTTCCACCGGTATGAGACGTCTGCTTCTTCGGCACTCCATCAGCAACAGTGGTGTGCCGCTAGCACGAAAAAGGTATGCTGGAGAATGTTCTACACTTTTTTGGACTTATCACTGTCTCCATCAGTCATAAATTTGGCATTGATTTTATGATTTATCTATCTTGATCTATGTATGCACTTGTTGATATTACAGATTTAAGGTTTCTGACTGTTAATCATTGTGGTATGCTTTTGACAATTGCATGTGTGAGCACCTGATGCTCATATGCTCTTGAATCCCAAAGCCGATCATTGTTGTTCATATGCTCATGTATTCTAAAATTTCTGTATGCTATTATGCATGCCACTTTGCTTCCTGTAAGACCATTTGTATACTGCTCATATGCTCATCCTTAAATATGTACATCGTTGTATCTTGTCACTTTGATACGCATTTCATGATTAGAATTTCTCAGAACCTGGAAACTTCATGGATGCACATTGTATCGTATCTGATTCTGCTTGGTTGCTGTTCAAGTTCTTAAATTAATTATCTAGCGGTCCCTAAAAGTATTTCTGCTATCTTAGATAATTCAAACTAGCAGATAATTAAATATCTAGCAGTCCTTAAAAGTATTTCTGCTCATATGCTTCACGACAGCTAGTTGAAATATTGTCGATGTATTATCACATAATATCATACAATAATTGATTTGTTGTTTAAAATTACAGATTTATTAGCTCTTGGGTTGTTGAATCTTAGTCAAATTGGTACATGTTGAATTAATGAATTATATGAAGGCGCTGCTAGCTTGCTATGGGCGATCACTTTTTAATAGTAGGTACCATCTTCATTCTTTAAGAATTAAATTTGTCATATATTATTCATTCGGTGTGGGCTATCAATGAGAATGTGATGTGCGTATTTGATTTTTTTATAATATTAGTTATGTGTTCACGTTCTGCCCCGCTAAATTTTTCTGGTTCAATTGAAATAGTTAGATGAATGTGATTAACATTGGATTAGACATTGTGCCACCTTATAGTTGAGTGCCTGTTTAGTTCCCAAAATTTTGCAAAATTTTTTAAGATTCCCCGTCACATCGAATCTTTGGACGCATGCATGAAGCATTAAATATAAATAAAAAATAAAATTAATTACACAGTTTAGACGAAATTCACGAAACGAATCTTTTAAGCCTAATTAGACTATGATTGGACACTAATTACCAAATAACAACGAAAGTGCTACAGTACCATTTCCCAAAAAACTTCGCCAACTAAACCAGACCTGAAGTGGAATTCACTTGATTTAGCATCTCTACAGAAATATAGAATGCATTCACTGAAGTTTTAGTCTTAGAATATCCTTAACCTGAAGCTGAATTTTTTTGAAACAAAAATTATGTGTGTCTGAGGATTTCTTCATACTAGTCTTCTCTGAGCTCCTCCAGCACATAAGGTTCTCTCTCCACCCTCTTTTGATTCTTCATGCTGTTGGTACATTACCATCATAGGCGGTGACATTTTCCGAAAACAGTTAGAGGTTGAGTTGTATATGATTTACATTTCTCCTTGGGATTCACTTCAGGATTTGTTTGTCCAATTGTCTATGTTGTGTTCATTTCGTGCTCAATATTGTTGATTATGCTTCCTCTGGTTAGACCTAATATTTTCATCATTGTTATTTATCCTCTTTTCTTTCTCTTAGTTTTTTGTGCAAATCTCACTTGGGCACTAGCGCATCCACTTGTGGTGCAATATCTTGGCCATCAATCCATCTATCAGATATAGATTTCCTTGGCTGATCTCGATAGGGCAGTGCCAAGAGAAGCCACAATCTTACCACCTTGGTAAGTTCTATTCCTCATGTACTCTGTTTCTAGTTAGACCTTATGCCAGTATTGGTCATTGCGGTTAATTTTAAAAATCCTGCACTCATGTGAACAGTTCTACCGCCACCTGTTTACTGAATTGGGCTTAGTCCACTACATGCCAATGTATATTCATGGCCTCCCTCTGTCATGTTTTCTCCATCATGTCTGATTGGATCAGGATCTTTTGCTTGTGCTCATATTCATGGCTCCATGCTATTCTGTCTCAGTTTTCTCTCCTTGCCTATATTTTCTTCTTTTCCTCTTCATAATTGCACTTCCCATTTTTCCTTTTGCCATGCAAGATACGAACATGGTAAACAGAGCATGTATATTGATATTATCTTGTTTTAGGAGGAATCCCTGAACTTATTTAGAGGGACCGATCAGTTTTTTTTTCAGATACACTATTGTTTCATTCGCTGACATGGGGACAGTGTCTTTGGTGGATGGCAGGCTCGATTCTGCTGTGGTTGCGAGACACATGGCTAAACATATATATAGTTACAAATATACGTGACCATGTCCATATGTTTTATGATTCCAAGCGATTTTTTTGGTCACTTTCAGAATCATGTCAGTATATATGTGAGGAAATCATAATAATTTGTCACTTACTGATTTTGTACGAAGATATTTAGTTTAAATACATAATTCTTTAAACCAAAAATTAAATTCTGGACATTAGGAGCTTATCTGTGCAGTCAAGATGTGCTAGCTAAGCTCAATTGGTGCTAGTATTTACTTTTTAGAATACTATGATTGCAAAACCTAAGATGTTTTTATGGTCAAAAGGATTTGTGTTGAACAAATGTTTCTTTATGACTGCAATAAAACTGTGTCAAAGGAACCTTGTACAGAAATAGGGAATCGTCACGGTAACAAAATATTATATTCTGTCTTTGGATTGGGACAGAGAAAAAAATTGAGAGCCTTGAGGTTCTAAGCTTACCACCATGCATGAATTTTTATTTAACTTTGCCTACTGATGTGAGCTCTCACCAGTTACATATTTTTTCTAATTTTATTAGTTAGCCTTCTTCCACCAGTCGGTGATGTTGGCCTCATGCGCACTCGATCAGCAACACTAGTGTGCCGCTAGCATGAACAAGGATGTTGTGTATGGTGAAACCGGCTAAAAACAATAAAAAAATCGATATGAAACTCACGCAAAAAAAAAAAAAAAATCACTGAAAACACATGCTCGTGTGGGCAACGAAAGAAAAAAAATCGGACAGAAACGCAAAAAGATCGGCCAGGAACACAAAAAAAAAAACGGCCAGAAACATAAAAAAAAATGGCTAGAAATAGGCATGGAAGAAAAAAAAAATGGAAAAACATCGCTTCCGGTGGCCGAGCAGGTGGACTGCGAGTGGAACCTGGAGGGGTCGGGTACTGAATATTATTTAGTAGGCAGGGTGCCAACTAGCGCAGTCGGTGCTCCCCAAGACAAGTTTATGGTGTGTATATATAACACACACACACGATAAACTTGTCTTAGGAAGAGTTCCCCAGTGAGCTGCTCTCGGTTGATGTGTTTCTTTAGGCTTAACTAGGGCTTGTGTGGGTGCTTCTTTTGTTAAACTTGTTTCTTTGTTGAGAACTGGCAACCCCAGTCTGCAAACTCTGTTAATAACTTTCCTAAAAGCAGAGGTAATCACATCTTAAAAAAAAAGGGTCCAGCTACGTTGTCTTATAGGAAAACATAGCACAGATCATCACAGACACTGGACACCGACCTCGAATCTATGCTCGGCAATCACCTGTGCTGATCTGCCCTGCAACCTAGCATTTGGACCATCGGAGGAAGAACTCAGCAAGCAAATATAGCTTCTTCCGGATTCTTTTTCCTCTAGCATGTCGCGTCTTGGAGGAACCCTGGAGGAATTGACGCTGGAAAACGCATCTTTGCTACAGATTTGCACTGAGGAAATGTGAGGAAGAGGACATTGTTAGAATTTGCAAGGATTCTTGTTAATCCAATAAATTTGGGGAGCACAGCCAGTTACCTTGTGCTGACCGTACTTTTCTCTGATTGCAGGAAGGTTATTTGAAGGATCATCCCTGAAAAGGTGGCACAGCGCATTTACACACTTGCCCAATTCTGACGCTTTGTACCTTGTGTAGTTAGCAAGGGTGGGATTCTGCTTCCAAATTGCAATGAGAATTCTATGTTAACCCATTCAGGTATTGATTTAGCAATATATATATATGCGTACAGCAACACATGAAGCCACTTACCCAAGGATGCTTTGTTGGATATAGTATAAATTTTGCCAAGATAGCTGAGGCTGCTATTAGTGAAGGAGGGTAACAAAGTAGGTTGTACTCCAGCAATGATAGCTCAGCGACATAATTTGCTAGAACCTCGATATAGGCCGGATCCTGTAAAAAGAGAAGTGTCAAGTGAAATGAAATAAAATATCATTTATACCTTATAGCAATGCAATAACCCTAACTCGATTAAAAAAAAAAGGGTAATACCTCATCACATGTTTGTGCAGCACGGAGAAATCTTCTATTGTCAGCAAGAAAAAGAGTTAGTTAAGTTCAATTGTACTAATGATTTTTTTAAGATGAAAGATCAGAACCTCAAAAAACACTTCGCTGTAGGCGCACTCGTTTGAAATTTCAGGCAATTTAGGACAGAAGCTTCCATTTCTAAAACCTGCTCATGTGTAAGTTTGAGAGTGCAGTGATGAATAAGGGACTGGCATATTGTAGTGATCTGACAGATAAAAATAAGAAGCTGCTGGAAGTAACGTGTTACAGACCTCATCTCTGAAGTATGTGTTGTCAGTTATGTAGCAGAATTCTTCTACCAGTCACATCTCTTCATGTTTTCTGAATCAGAAGTTGTCGGAATGTCAAAAACAAGCGAACACTGTAATTCTATTGAGAATAACTGGGAAAGAAGTCAACTAGGTGGATCTTACGCTGCAACAAACATGCATGCAACACCAAGTAATTGTAGCCTTTGGCGACTGATTTTGTTGACAGGAAGATAGCGGTCGATGTAGTTAACAGTTAAGTATAAAGTATCAGGAACAAGGCGATATTCTTCAGTAACCTTCACATGGGAAAGGTGTGGATGCAATGTTAGGTCAAAGAAGAGTGATGTGCAGGTTTTTTACGTAAATTTATTTGGTGGAGCAGAAAAGCTTACTTCAACCATCCAATCTATCAAAATAGCTCTCATGCTTGGGATTACATCCTTTTGAATCTTTTCCATATAATCTGCGGACGGCCTTTTCTTGCTCTGCTAGACAGCAATGCAGCACTATTAACAACATGCAAAGTAAGCGAAGAACCAGGGGATCTAAAGACGTGCAGAGGAAGAAAGCACGGCACATGACAGCCCGCGACAGAGTTTGAGCAGAAGCGATGGAGATGGATCGACGACTCGTGATATCATGTAGAAAGGTATACGAGGATTGTAAAACTCCTCAAACTCTTAGGGTTGGGTGTCCTATATAGCCGAAACGGCTTGTGTTACAAGAAGTCATGTATAAAGTATAACATATATTCATCTAAAAATGCCTAGCTGAAACCAAAGACTTTTTCTCCTCGTATCAGATTAATACATTCATATGATCAAAACCCAGTTCAATACATTTTTAGATAATGGAACAAAGTTCCAAAACCCAGTTCAATACATACATCAACAAAATAACTTCAGAAAATAATTAGTTGCCCCTACCATACTGGAAAAGTGCATTGATATTGATCAAACATAACTACAGTAAATGTTAATTTGGCACCATAAGTGTAGAGCTTTTGCCTGTTGATGGATGTGATCAGCCCCAACAAAAGTAAGTTGTGAACCAATTCTTTGAATCTTCCCTAAACATGTCTTTGCTGCTGCTGTTGTTCAAGCATTTCTAAAATATTTTTTGATTGAGGAAAATTGTTTGGGCACAGACACAAAGACAAGAATGTTTCACGTCAGCCTCACGCATGAGCATGTAAATGTCAGAAGCAAGAGTATGACACATCTGTGGATTTTCATTGTTACTGTTAACAGCACAAACACTGTTGATTTCCATCGGAACAAGAGCATTTTTCTACCACTTAGTTCCTTGTAAAGAAAAACAAAAGATGCATACTTAATGAGCCACAGCTAACAAAATATGCTAAGCACAAATCATAACAAGACTTTCAGCAAATTAAACAAACTATTACCATCTCTATCCTCTGATATGAAGGTGTTGATTTGCCCGTCGCTCCAATGATGTGAGCATTGACGAGTCACCATCAATGTTTTCACAGTCTGGGCTTTTCATCAAGTAGGAGTTTGACATCTTCCCATTGATGGAAATTGAACCTCCTGAATATGTAGGAGATACAATGCTGCTGCAGGGTGCAGTTGCAGGCACAACATTCAGAACATGCGAAATAGTGGCCACTTTCAGAGGAGGGAAATTGTGCTTTGGTGCTGCGCTGTCATGGTGAGATACGGTTGGAGCTGGCTTAGTAGTAACCAATTTCACACCACAAGCTGGATCCTGAACAGAGCTTGCATTTGAAAAAGATCGTCTGTTCACAAGAGCAGCTGATGTAGCTGAATTCAACTTCTGTGAAGAAAAGGGATTCCGTCATGCTAAACTTCTAAATTTGGGAACCCAGTAATTGGGCTCAAATAGGAGAAACAAAGTACAGTGACACTACGGCTGCATACTATCACATTGCCAAGAGAAATTCGAAGGCAAACAGATAAAATGATTGACACATTATAAACATTGAGTTGAATTTGCCAATACGTTTTGTGCAAACAGATAAAATGATTAACACATTGTAAGCATTTTGAGCTTTTGACCATCAATATATACGAATAATTCAATGAAGAAAATATACAGACCATGATAGAGTATTACAATTAGCAAGAGAAAAGAATAACGCTACTGAATTTGCTAAACTGATTGTTTGGTACTAATAACAGTTCTATTCTCAAAAATCGACTAGTTGACTGAAGTACTGAACCGCAAAATCCGACAGATTCTGCCGAAGTTGATGAGGACAAACTACTCTACTAGTAAAGTGGACTCATTCGCATGAGCCAAGCCAACAGAGCAGAAATGAACTCCCGTAACCACATTTCAGGATCAGAAAAATCCCGAACAAATACAGCAGAAATACAATCGACCAATCCTAAGAACAGCCGAGACTCGAGAGGCATAAAGACGTACGGAGGCCGCGGTGCCATTCGGTGCTGACGCTACCTTTGTGGAGCCGCCGTCCCTCCCTCAAGTTGCGGCAACGTTGGTGACGTCGCCGAGCGCGGCCCGCTTATTGGCCTTCGCCTTCAGTCCTATGCCGGTGCTCTCTACCGTCCCCACTGCGGGGCGCTTGGCCGTCGCAGCCCTCGCAGCTGACGACGAGCGGCGGGAGGCAGCTTTAGTCGACATCGGCGAGGGGATTGACTGAAAACGGGAGGAGCGGACGAACGAACAAGGAGGAGCAACTGAGCAAGGAAGGCTTCGCCGTTTTAATTTTTTTCAAACCGTGGAAGTGGAGGGAGGAGGATGATCTTGGTGAGATATACGGGCTGAGTGAACGTTAAACAGACGTGGGCCCCACATGGCAGCTGGTCATCCTGCAGCTGCCGTGGAACAGTGTTCGTAGCATTCCTTCGTTGATGCGATGCGACTGCTTTGCCATCCAGTAAGATTACAGAATCAATACTACCATTAGTGATTAGTGCAGGAATAATTTGTAGTTATTAGTACTATATTCTTCACATATACAGATGTTGAATATTTTTTAATACGGATCTAGATAGAGAAAAACGACATAAAACATCAATTTAGTGTCCATATTTATTAGAGACAAATACAAATACGAATATCCATATTAAGTTTTGGTAGATACGGATTCGGATAATCTAGATATCCGGACAACCATTTCCACCCTACTACTAGACAAGATCCAACTATTTGTGGATTTTTTTTGCTTCTCTTAAGGCATCAATCAATAGAAGAAGCAATGGAAATGCGAATGTCTTCCATAATCTCTCCACTTTTTCCCCTCCGTGGACTTATTTGCTATACAAAACCGAAAGGCAGCGTATATCTTTCTAACCAATGTATTAAATAAGTTACCTCTTTGGAACTATTTTCGTCCTATTCGTTTGGAGGAATTTGGAGGAATCCGGAGGAATCTGAAGAAATTTGTGGGAGAGAGGAAATCCATCATGAACAATAACTTTTAGCTGTGAACAGTGAAATTTTTGCACCGTCCGAACGGGGCTTTTGTGTATTACCAATAAGAACATTCGCAATAGACGTATCCATAAGTTTTATACTATAAATACTACTATAGAACCATATCCCTGACACTATGTGGGTGTTTCTATGGAGGAGGCTCCTTGCAGGGACAACCATTTCCATAAGTTTTATACTATAAATACTACTATAGAACCGTTACATGGCAACGGGGACCCAATCCCCGATTTCCCGCGGGGAATTTCCCTATTAAGGAACGGGGATGGGGCTAAATTCATCCCCATAGGGATTTAAACGGTAGAAAATTGGTCCGCGTCGAGCCTAGCGGGGACAGGGATGGTTTGGTGTCTCCCGTCCCCGTTCTTCGTATCCCCGGCCCGCTAAGCTGCTACGCAGGCGCGCGTAAGGAAAGCCCACCTAAAGGCCCAATGCAGCCGAATATATGTACTAAGGCTAACCCTAGTTCTATCTATCTCACCTCCCGCATCAGACACACTCCGCCGACGCGTCGACACAGCACCACCACCAGCCTCCGTCTCTGTCTCCTCATCTTCCACTTTCAGCAGTCCGCACAAGGCACCCCACCTGGCCACCTGCATCTCCATACGGGCATACGCCTCATCTTCCACTTTCAGCAGTCCGCACATGGCACCCCACCTGGCCACCTGCATCTCCATACGGGCATACGCCGAGCGCCCGTTGCATACTGTGCTGCGTTCCAAGGAGAGAACACCGGCAGCTGAAATCCAGCAAGAAACGGCCGAGCAAGCAAAAGGGACAGGACGTGGTCTGTGGAGGTGCGGCTCAAATCCGTTGGAGCCTGCTCCTGCTTCTTCTGTGTAGAATCAGAGTACTACTAGATCCATCTATGTACAGCGTGCTTGTGCATTGGAGCCTGCTTTTGCTCCCGCCCTCCAGATCTGTGTGCTACTAGATACTCTCTGATGCTCTCTGAGTGTAATGATGTATGTTCAATGCATTGCGTGCTTGTGCAATGGTGCCTCCTTACTTTTATTGAAATTTCATGGTGTTCAATTTGTTCTTCTCTTGCACTTTTATATGGTTGTATTCTTGGCTGTGTCAGTTGAAACGGGGACGGGGATCCCCGGTGTTCAATTTGTTCTTCTCCTACACTTTTATATGGTTGCATTCTTCTTGGCTGTGTCAGTTGAAACGGGGACGGGGATCCCGCGGGGATAAACACTTTTGCTAATATAGCTAAAATAAGCTAAAACTAACATCGATCCAAATGGTATGTTTTCTATAGCCTATTCGACCATGTTTATTCCTACTGCCTTCCTTATTTTGCATGTACTTTTACTCCATTCTGAGAAGTGTTTTCAAGAGAACTTGCAGGCTCGGAATGGCAGTCAGATTTGGTGAAATTTTTGCATTTTGGTCCCTTTTGAAAATATTTTTTACAAAAAGACTTACGCCAAAACATTTGCTGAAAATAGACCATTTTTAGGCGTCTAACATGACGCCAAGGTATGAGGGTTGGCGTCGACTGACACGACGCCGAGGTCCCACGTCACGGACGACCCCGGTCGACGGCGACACGGTGGCACATGGGGTCCGACACGTCGGCGTTGTCTCAGCCAACGCCACAGACCCAACCTCGGCGCGGTGGGACGACACGCCGAGATATTGTCACCATCCGACGCACGGTCCAGGCGGCTCAACAACGCTTCGTAACCCAATGTTCCGGACTGTCCGGCGTTCATTTTTTTTCCAGCGTATCGAATCTGTTCTCTCGGATCGGTTTTCTGATTTTTGAACTGCGGAGAGTCCAGGTACTGTAGCGGACTGTCTGAGGTATTGTAGCAAACAGTCCGTCATTCCCTATTTTGTGTTGTTTGGTCCATTTCTTACTCGTCCGTGCTCTGTTTTGAGTTCCGTCTTTTGCGTTGGGTTTCTAGTGATCTAGGGAACTTTTCTTGGTTCTCTTGACACCCCGCGGCTCGTGTTTCTATAGACTTTTGTTGTGTGCCTTTTGGGGGTCGATTTTGGGACGGCGGCCAAATATTTCGAAACAAATTTGAGGCTCCCATTCAACCCCCTCTGATCGTCGTTTCCGGTCCTTCAATCGGTCCACCGAGGCCATGTCCTCCACCCACTCCGCCAGCGCGACGACCTCACCGCCATGGCCATGGCCTCCGCCCAATCCCTCGCCCGGTCTGGCAAGTATTTGTTAGTGTAGCCCATGATAGGTTCTGTTTCAGAAGATTCTTTTTATTATATGACCTTGTATCCATAGAGGAGGAGCTGGCAGCAGATAGCATTCCTCTGTCCTTTAGAAGGATGAGATAAGACACAAATCTTATAAAACAAAAAGGCTATCACATATCGGAGGAGATTGATACATCTGTGCATAGCGATGCAGTAACTGACATTGTCAACGTAAAGTATCATATATGCTTAAATATTTACTTGTGACCAAAATCTGAGGTTGCATCGATTTATTCTCTTATTGTTAGTGAAGTGAGAAAGTTTGCCTCATTTATATTATATATATATGATCTGTGGTCATGCATGCATGTGGACGTGTTCTTAGCCTTTTCAGAGGCTTCAATGTTGTGCCTATAGAGAACCTCCTGTCGCATATTGGTGTAACTTCTCTTCTGTGTTGACCATTGGAGGCCGTTCATCGATCCCCTGCAGTTGAACATTGTTCTTTCACTACGTCAGAATTACATTTTACTGTCGGTTCAAAATACTCCATCACTGTCGGATTTTGAACTGGCACAACCATACCGGCAGTGATGAGGGTAAGCTATCACTGTCGGTTCCTACAAACCGGTAGTGTTCTTCAACTTCACTGCCGGTTCTTTACACAACCGGCAGAGTTCAGTTCCACCAATACTGTCGGTTGATAAGACCATCCGGTAGAGTTCATTTTCACCAACACTGTCGGTTTGTGTTTTACCCGGCAGTGTTATCGTATGAATCACTGCCGGTTTGTGACAAGAACCGGCAGTGTTAGGCTAAGCCATCACTGCCGGTTTGTTGCTAACCGGCAGTGATATTTATGACAACACTGCCGGTTTTCTGCTAACCGGCAGTGATGTCACGTTCGCATTTTATTGTTTTATAATTTATTTTAATTTATATTTTTTCGTGGAATCAGGGTTTCGCTTTATATACGCTACTTAGATAACAAGTCCATCAATATTAAACATTACAAATGTTATGGTTACAGTTCAAATGTTCTTATCAAGATCTCCATCCCTCAAAATAAAAAAGAAATGTTCTCGGACTTCACAGATTGTGCAATGCTTCTCGAACTTCTTACAATAATCTGGCGAGCCGCTCTGGGCCATACTGGTCCTTGAACTTCACGGATTGTGCAATGGAAAATACTCCATCTTTTTCCAATACCTTAGCTAAGATGAATTTTGCCAGCTCCGATTGCAGCGCGACGATCCCCATGTCTAACAACCTTTCGTGGTCATATTTCTTGCGCTGTCGTTCAAAAAAGATGATATCCAAAGATGAATCAGTAAATCATTTTGTTGAATGATTAACAGACAGAAATGAAATGGGGATTATACACACCAACTTATCGGCTTCTTCCAATTTCCTACCGATGTAGCGAAGCATTGCCCACATTACTATAAAACCCGCATTCATTGTTTCCCGCCGGCTGTTTTAGGTACTTCCCCTCTATTTCGACAACCTTGAATGGGACCTGCGTCCCACCGATATGTCTTCTTCGGACATTGAGCAACATTAAAAGGAGAAACGTTAGAAAACGGTATGTGTGATTAGAAAATAATATATTATTAGGATCGTTTACTAATTCAGCACTGCCACTAGTGCATCCAGATGATGAAATAGTTTTTTCTTCGAGTCCCACACCTCGATCAGATTTTTGGCAAGATTAACACAAATGAAGACGAAATGGTGGCTGCAATCACAGAATCCTAATTATCGAATAATCTTAGCGAAAAAAGAAGCATACAATTAAAAGCCGAGAACATATACTCATAGTTGTAGGCTAGAAGTATGTGGGTTTTGTTCTTCATTTTAAATTTGTCGAAAACAACAATCAATCTTTGTTTTAGGTCTTCCACGTCACATCCATGGAGGTCTAGACATGTCTTCTCATTGACTCGCAAGGGGTCCAAGAAGCCTATGTTATCCCATTTGCTTTTTAGAATGTAAAATTTTGCTATACACCTACATAAAATCATGGGAAGTGCTCAAAAGTTAACAATTTGTGTCCCGAGAGAGTAGTTAATTGTAATAGCGTGCGTGTAGGGTACTTACATAGTCCACAATGTCAACATTTGTGTATCGAGAGAGCGTTTCTGGTATAGCTGGAACAAGCACTCCCACTCGACATCGAATTTCTCTTCTTCAGGATAATTAAAAACATATGGCGAATGCATAATAACCTCAAAACCAAAGTCCTCTATCTCTGTTGTTTGAGTCATGTAATATTCATGCAACTGGCGCATATATGTTGTCAAATTTTTATACTTGTGATCGGGAACCAAAAGATTGCCCCTTTCATACTTCATTGCCCGTGTTGTCGTCCCTTATACATCATAATAGATGGTCGCAGCCTCTTCCATGGTTAATTCGAGGTTGTCTTCAACGAACTTCTGTATCTTCCTTAAATCTTCATTGTGTATTTCATCGGCTCTTGTTGTAGCGTACTGATTCTATGTTTGCCTTTCGAATTCGGACTTCAACAAAAATAGAGGCAGTGCGGCACAGAGATTGAAGAAACTAATACAATCTTCCTTCGAGATGTGTGCTGTAAATTTTTCTTCCATCAAGTTTGTAATGCTGCCACTGAATGACCTTTTTCTTTTTTGTTGGTCCAGTTTGGGAGCATTAGCGATCGAATCCAAGGACCTTTTCTACGACTACGAGGATGCCTTTGATCTTGTTTTGGGCTGAGGTGGAAGAGGAGAAGGATGACGACGAGAATTCTGTTTTCCCGAGGCTGATGAAGATGGAGGAGGAGGAGGAGGAGGAGTCTTCTCTTTTTTTTGGGCTGATGAAGATGGAATCGGACGAGGAGGAATAGAAGGAGATCTCTGTTAGGAGATGGTGAGTGATCATCGTGGGTGGGCGAAAGACTCACAATCGTCCTCATCATCAGAGGACAATTGGTGGTCAAGCTTAATGAAGTGCTTACGCCAGAGCACTTGAGAGCCCTTGTTATGACCAAGTTTTGGCCTGTCTTCCGCTACGGGGTACTCAATGTTTATCTTGTTACACTTCTTATCAAGTATTCTGTCAATGTAGCTCCTTCCTGATTCCCAAGTGTTGCATGTCCAGGTGTGTGGCTAGTGAATCCTTTGATGTCCCCCCGGTGTCCATCAAGGTGTTAAGAGGGTTAGCACACACGTTTTTAGTGATGTGCATGGGATCAAGATAGTGGCGTACACTCAGAAATGACCTGTAAGGTAGTTTCTAGAAAACCGATTTTTTTTTCCAAATGCTCCCATCAGGTGCTGCTACTGCATTGTCTCCCTTCCCAAGGACAACCTCCAGTTTGTTGAGTTCTCGAAGTATCACAGGCCCGTATCGATATTTTGGAGCTAAGCATTTCTCAATAGTACTATTGAAATCTTTTTCTGTTCCTGTGGTAAGGGTGATCCTTAGGTAGGAACCTACGGTGTCCCATATAAACTATCTTTGAGTTATTTGGCAGATTTACCGCATCATTGTCGTCCAAGCACTCGACACATCCAGTATAGCCTTTTGTCTTCTCTCTGGACAACAAACCTCGACCTGGTAGGTCGGTGATTGTAGCGATAAGTACTCCCTTGATCGTGACATGTTCCTTTTTGTACTTGTCCCAAACATCCAGCACACCCTTTTCAAACATCTCCACTAGTTCATCGATAACTGGTTCCAGAAACACATCGATGCCATTCCTAGGTTGTCTTGGCCCTTGGATTAGTAGTGGCATCTAGATGTACGACCACTTCATACAGACCCAAGGTGGAAGGTTGTATATACAAAGCGTCACTGGCCAGGTGCTATGATTGCTTCTAACCTGGTCGAAAGGATTCATCCCATCTGTGCTCAAAGCAAACCAAAGGTGCCTTACCTCTCCACCGATGTCCTTATAAAACATAGTATTGATAGTCCTGTCATGCCCATCGGTGGGGTGCCTCATCATTGTATCTTTCTTACGCTCTTCGCCATGCCAGCGCAACAGCTTGGCTGACTTTACACATGCAAACAGCCTATGCACCCGGGGAGCTATAGGGAAATACCAAACGACCTTTATGGGACCTCCTCTAGTCTTGGTACCCTCGTTTGACGGCCCTTCCTTGTACCGTGAAGCTTCACACATGAGGCACTTGTCTAAGTCTTTGTATTTTTTCCACGGTACAATATGCAATCATTGGAACACGTGTGGATTTTTTCAACCTCGAGGCCGATGGGGCAGATCATTTTCTTGGCCAAGTATGTCTTTTCTGGCAACTCGATTTTTTCTAGGAGCATTTTCCTTATTATACCTAACAACTGATCGAAGCTTTTATCGCTTAATCCGTTTGTCGATTTGAACTCTAATAGCATGACATCGGCTTCCAGTTTGCTCATTGGACAATTCCTATACAATGGTGATTTGCCATCTTATCTTATTTTTTCTAACTTTCTCAGCTGTCTTTCACTAAGACATTCGGTCTCTACATTATGTAGCAGCTGAGAAAAACCATCGTTATCCTCAGTGTCGTCAGCTAGCGTGTTCCTAAACACATTATTAACTGTGGCCATAGGTTCCGTATTGACACCGGGTTCCTCGTCAGCATTATGGATGGCTACGTCAGGCATGTCCACATCATCATCTTTTTCCTGTAGAACATTCACACCAACCTCACCATGCATAGTCCATATCGTATAGTTTGGCATGAACTCCTGGTAATCAAGTGTGATCGTATAGACTCAATTTGACGAAAGTTTCTATGATTCTTGCAAAAAAAATCGGTGATAAACTGGCTGACGCCATGTATGTACCGCTTGTCCGTTCGGGACAGATGCATCCACTCTTGATCCATCTCTGTACAAAAAAATACTGAGACAGTAATTACAAAGAATTAATAAGAAATCGAGCTTCATGAACAACAATTGTAGCTTGAAAGTACCATTTTTGAAAAACATTATTGTACACTAATTATTGGAAAATTAAAATTGGTAGCCCCGGCCCTGTAAATTCAAAATCGTAGTAAAAAACAATTATTGCGCAATAATGAAGAACATCTATTCTACTCTACTTCTAAGAACTAATTATAGCATCACATACTAACAATGATGATCTTGACCACCATGGAATAATTAGCTAGGAATTTAAATGTGTTCATAGACACCAACCGTTTGGATGATGGATTCACCATAATTTGAGCCTTGCATAAATATCCAATTGAAAAAGTGCTCTCTAGAATAGAGAAAGAACTAGAATGAGAATCAAGCAATGTAGCCATCAAAACGAAGCTAATTAAGCAATAAAATCAAAGGAGTGGATGTTTGTTAGTAACCTTAAAGCAAAAAGATCAAGCCATTCTTCAAAATCTAAGCACTAGCTTTATGGTGAAGAGCAGCCGCAACAATGGAGGAAAGGGTCCAAACGCGCGCCTCTATTCTCGGGATGGAAGAGAGGAGGAAGGAGAGGATGGCTGCAGCCTTTTTGTATTGTAGGCTTATCACCGTCGGTTCTTGGCTAGAACCGACAGTGATAGAACCCAATCACTGTTGGCTCTTGGTTTAAACCGACAGTGATGAGTGGCCGCCAAAACACTGCTGGTTCAAGCCAGGAACCGGCAGTGATGTGGTTCTTCACTACCGGTTTTAGCCTAGGCCCAATTATTTTTTCATTTTCAAGCTCATAACCGACAGTGAAGGTACATCACTGCCGGTTCTCACAAATTTGGCAGTGATGTGCAAATCTGGCGTTGTGTTTGTTTCTGCCTTTTGGTTTCTTTTTTTTGAAGAAGCAATGACCGTCAATAATCAAACATGAATAAGGAAACAGGCTCCCGTAGGATTGCTCAGCTTTTACAGGTTTTTTCTTTAATAATTATGCAGAAGATACTTGATTAAATGATCAATATTTGTTGAGAAACCATATTTGTTTCATTTTTCAGTCTTGCTGAGGATGTTTGATTTTTTTTTATCTTTAGAGACTACTCCTTTAATTCCAAAATGTAGGGTGTTTTATTTTTGTCCAAGTCATCCTCTCTAACTTTGATAAAAATTATAGAAAATGTGCCAACATGCAAAACATCAAATTACTTTCGATAATTTCAGCAAGACATATGTTTTGATAGTTCGTTTATTTGGTGTCGTAGTTGTTAATATACTGTATTTTTTCTGTAAACGTGATAAAAGTTAGAGAAGTTTGATCACTTAATTATGACAAAAACTAAAACATCGTCTAAACTTTTGAATGTAAAAATTTCATGGGCAGCAATTTGATTCGCCCACGAATTCCATGAAAAGATATATGTAATATCACTCAACATCGTCTAAACTGATGAGAAGTCTGAGAACAATCAAATTGGATTGTAAAATGGCGGCCAATAATAAATTACGGATTGATGGAAAATTGAATGGACCAGAGCCCACGCAGGTGCTTGATTGATCGCACTGGGCGGAGTGGTAGAGCAAAGTGGAGTTAGCAGTGATCAAGTGATTTCACATCGTCAATATACGAGGAGAGCTAGTAGGTTAGTATTGGCGAAAGGCTCTGTAGCCATCGGAGGCTGGCAACCAACAAAAACATTATTCGGCTATATATATCAGGAACTGATCTTGGTTGCTTTCTTTCGTTTAGCAAAAAAAAAAATATTGTGATGCTTAGAAAAAAATATTATAAAAGTTGACTTGAAGACATGGCATTCAAATCAAACTATAGAAGCAGCCAAATGATTTGCCAACAATAATGCATCTCTCAGATATAATATCTGCTCACTCGGTGCTTCTCCTAATCAAGATCCAACAAGGTCAAGCTGATATGTGGACCAAGCATCATGCATTACAGTGTGTCCGATTAGTACAAGAGTGCTCCCTAATTGTACTAATCAATTGTGTGAATTAGTTTAGCATATGCCAAAGGCTCAAAGTGCAATGGCTAGTCAAACTTGAATAGCTAGCCTCTTGTACGTCTTGATGCCTCCTCTCATAGCCGTATAACCTTTAAGTCACTGGCTACAAAGGATCCAAGCTTGCGTTCTCTGTGGCCACAATGATCCTTCCTCGGTTGTCCTTTTAGAACTAAACTAACTCATCAACTAGATATTAATGTTACCTTTTGACAAAAAGGAATGGTAACCTAGCATAGCACTGCAGATTAAAATAAATGCAAGTGTTCGTTTCAGTGTAGCCCATGTTAACTTCTGTTTCAGAGCTCTGACTAGCTAGAAGCTTTTACTTCGTAGAGGAGGAGCTAGCAGAGAACATTCCTCTGGCTTTATTTCGAATAAGACACAAATATTATGAAATATAAAACGGTGGTGGCTGCGGATCGGAGATGGAACGATGATATAGTGAACTGATCGATGCACGCAGTAACTTTCCTGGAAGCATATATGCCGTGACATGTTTAGTGCAAAGTAGCATACTTGGACCCCTAATTTATGGCCAAAATCTGAGATTACGTCGACGAATCTTTGTATTTGTGTACGTGGAAGGGGGCAAATAAAGTTGCTGCGTGGTCTGTGGTGGTTCGTGTAAGCATGTGGACGTTTTTCTTGTTAGGATGATCTCCATCGGTTGGCCCAACGATTAATTGGGCCCCTAATCCGCGTCTTGATTGGAGCTGCTCAGCCGGTTCTAAGTGGCTGATGGGCCCCCGTCACGCAGCAGTATTAAAAGGATGGTGGGGGCTGGGGCACAGGACACGAAGTTCACCGTAACCGCCAGCGCCCCACCATGATGTCCTAACCTCAATCCGATCTAGAAGGGGGAGCTATAAGCGACGGGAAGCGCCATCACCTTCGCCACAGCCACCAGCACCGCGTCCGCACTACTACTACCTACGACGACTTAGCGAGCGCGTCTCTGCTTCGCCACTACTACAACACGACACGACCATCGTGACGGTGGCACCATGGCAGCAACTGCCCTTTCTGGCGAGGTATATCACCAAGCCTATCTAAGTTAAGCATTTTACCCACTAATCTATGCCTAGAAATACTTTCAGTTCTATCAATGGTACCAGAGCCAGGTTTTCTAGTGTGTAGATCAAGATCGGGTAGTAGCAGTTTAGAAGAATATGATAAAGATCCGATTTGGATCGAAGTAAAGGGTCCCAAACCCTAACCCTAGAAGGGGAGAACAATAGAAGAAAGAGGGTTCAATTCGGCCCAGTCCGGATCGACTCAAACCCGAACACTAACCTGTGTAGATCGTGTTGGGGAAGATAAACAGTAACCCAAACCCTAACTCTAACCCTAACCCTAGATTGGACCAGTTCCGAGAAGCAAAGAAAGAAGATCCAAGAAGAAGAAGGGGAAAGGGGAAGGCAGACGACTTACTTCACCACTACCGCCACCATCGTCGCGCGGGAAGATCACTACGCTGTCGCCTCACCGAAACGCGAGAAGAAAGCCGAGCTAGCAGGCTCAGTATACGCGCTAGGGCACCGCCGCCAGGCCGCTCGATGGTGGCGCGCTCACCCGTTGGGGAGCGCGCGCACCGGCGAGAGGGTCGACGATGGTGCCACCATCCCTCCACCCTCAGGCTCTCACTTGGTGGCTGCGCTCTGTCGCTCGCGGGGCTGAGAGAGAGAAAGGGGAGAGAAGTGAGCTAGGGTTTGGGTGCCGGCGCCGCATCGTGTTTTGTTCCGCCGAGATCATCGCCCCGCTGTCGATCTTCATCCAACGGTGGCGAGCGACCCGGCTGAGATGGAGCCCAGGCGGGAGCACGCAGTGGGCAACTTTGTCGACCTAGGCCCAGGTTGTGGCGTGGGAGGCGCCGAGGGCGCACGCAAGCGTAGTTGGGTCGGGTCGGTTTGCCAGTTGGGCTGAAGTACGGTATTGAGTTTGAGTCCATTTTTTGTTTTTCTTTTTCTAGGAAATAAACATTTACTGGCTCAAAGAAATTTAGCAAAGATAATTTCTCTATGGGTAAAATTCATCAATTATGTTTGAGCTTCCGCTGCAAAGTTTAATGCTGATTATCTTCTAATTAAATTCAAACCAACTAGGGAATTTAATTTGAAGAGCAGTTACTTTTAGTAAATTATAATTTTGTTTATCCTCTAATTAAATTAGAACTAACGAAAAAATTTAAATTAGAGGAGTAGTCCGATTTGTTTATGTTAAATTATGGTATTATTATTTTCTAACCAACGTTGCTGATAACAATATTATAATGAGTTTAAGGTTAAGGTTTAAATCTCTAATAAATTTTACACCAACATAGTCAATTTTTTAAAGAGTAGATAAAGACCAAGAAATACTCCTGAACTAATAGAATGTATTTCATTATCAAGTTTCCGCTGTAATGATGTTGATTATCTTCTAATTAAATTCGAACCAACGGGATAATTTAATTTTGAAGAGTAGTTATATGGATTTCAAGTTAATTTATGAGTTTTATGCATTAATTTTATTTTCTACCCAACGGTGATGTAGAAGCATATTGTATGTTTTATTTTATTTTTTTCACCGAAGAGCAACACTTGGCTGCATGCCAACGGGCTGCAATGTTGGGCTATGTGAAAGAAAAAGACTTGAGTCAAGCCAGTTCAGGACTGTTTTTTGTTAGTTTACCAATTTTCTGATTAAATTGGAACCAACGGAAAGATTTAATTAGAAAATAAAGTATAAGTGAATGTTTTATGATAAGAGTTGCAATAAGCAACATGCATGTCTAATTTGACCAATGTTGGATTAAGCATGTGTGTTTGTATATAGATTTATCCCTGCATGGGGAGAAGTTTTGGCATAGTACTTATGCTAGTTAATCCTGCATAGGCGGGAGAAGTTTTATGATGATTCACATGTTTTAAATCCTGCATAGCGAGAGAAGTTTGGGTAGCTCTTATGTTGTCCTAGTATTGACCATGGCACAATAGAAATGCATCATCATGGTTAATACTAACCAAAGGATAAGAAAAGATGCAACCGTGACGTGCAAAAGTACTGCCAATGAAAGACCTCGTTGAGTTCTTAAAGTGAAATAAGGAAAGTGTACTCCTAAACGGATCAAGAAATAACTATGTTTACATGACATAATCATGTGAATGAAATAAGTTATAAGTGTCTCCTCATTCACAAGTTTTCTAAATAGTTCTCGAAATTATGACAATAAAATTCATGCCATATTTTGAGGGGGAGAATATTAAGATCAATTAAGAAAAATACTCTTCATTAAGAGTGAGATAAAGATAAATTAAGAATGATACTCTCCATTAAGAGTGAGATAAAGATTAATTAAGATAAAACCGTTGGAGGAGTACAATGGTCACAACAATGATACCCCTAAGTAGAGAAATAGCTAAATTTCTGGACCTTTTATAGTTTCGACAGGAAGATAGCGTAGTCAGCCTCAAAGATGTTAAGATAGTGCTTAAAGCGCTATATGAGGTTTTAACGGATTAAACCAAAAATAAGATATTTAAAGATACACTATCTTAAGAAAAGATGGGAAGATCTAGGGGGAGCATGGTATGTAGAGATATATAGAGATCCTAAGACTTGAAGAGAAGAGGAACGGCGTGCCCACTCTAGTGACTCAGGAGCAACAAGTTTCTAAATACCTAGTGATGTTGTATGACTAATAAAACACCTGTTGTTAGCTCTTCGAAGAAGATGAATAATGTAAACTAGGTCCTTGTGATACAGGAGCCTATCGAATCAATTGCCTCTTGCCAGTGAAGAGCAACAAGAGCCCCATATGAAAGTGCCAGTAGCTGAGGCCCCTAGAAGGTCTCAAAGAATTAGTAAATCAGTTTTCTAATAACTATGAAGTCTAAGTTAGTAAAGAAATTCAAATAAAGGGTGATCCCACCTCATTTGAAGAAGTCATGAGAAGCATTCACTTCATTTAAATGGCAAGAAGCTATGGAAGTTAAAATGAATTCGATGAATACCAATGATGTTTGGGACTTAGAAGTAATTCCTAATGGAACAAAAATAGTAGGTTCTTAATGGGTCTACAAGATAAAATGTGACTCTAAAGGGAATGTAGAAAGATGTAAAGCACAACTTGTAACAATATGCTTTACGCAAAGAGAATGAAAAGATTACAATGAGAATTTTCTCTCTAGTCTCATGCAAGATTCTTTTAGAATCATAATGGTGTTCATGGCACATTACGATCACTACACCACAACACAAAGATTAGCGATGGACGGTCTGACGCTAAAAGTGGCTACAGCGACAGACAATCTGATGCTAAAAAGTTATAGGCGACAGACTTCTGCAGACGCTGTAAGTCCTGTCGCTAAAAATCTTTAGCGTCAGACAGTACTTTTAGCGTCAGATAGTCCGTCGCCCTGAATTTTTTTAGCGACAGATAGTCTGCTACTACTCTTTAGCGTCAGATAGCCTGCTAGTACTCTATAGCGACAGACAATTTAAAGTTACAAATATTTTTAGCGACTGATGGTTTGACGAAGATCATTTAAATGCATTTTAGAAAAATAAAAGGCCATTTGGTTGTAAATTAATACAAAAGTAACATCATTGTGCACATTTCTCATACAAATAGATTTATTCATGAACCTAAAACACAGATCCATGATCAGATAAAGTTACTATGCTTCAGTATGATGTATTATTACAAAAGTAGGAATCACTCCATTTTAGATGCATATAAACACTGCTTTCAAAAGAAGCAAAGTTACATGTCTGTAAAAATTGTAAACCTACACAATCAATAAGTCTATACTCTTTCACTACAGGATATAAATATTATTGAGTTCATCTAAGTAGTTGACTAGATGAAAAGCATAGTATATTTGCTCAACTAATGCCAGGTTGCTTCGAGTTAGATAAGATGTTTCGCCTTCTGATTGGTAGGGCATCATCTTCCATTGCTTCTATACATAAGAACGATCTGTTGAAGAGAGAAGCAACATGGATCAGAATTTTGGGTTCGTGGAATCCAAATGTACCGAATTGCAACTTATCATGGCCATATACTAACAAAGAACATAAGAAAGAAACTACTAGCTCGATGGCACCAAGTACAAGTGGGTCTCTAAAGACGGTACAGAATGCATATGATACAGGTTGTTGGGATGTAATAGATCTTAGAAGTAACCCACAGAGTATCAGACTTCTTGTTATGTCATGCCATAGCCAAACTACATAAGGTGACCAGACCAACTTCTAACAACAAACCTTGACGAGCAACAAAGCTAACAAGATGGCATTCCTCTTATGGGATCATTCATAGTTGACTAGATATAGTAGGTCATGAAAAAGAAAAGACACATCTACGGATATAGTAGGTTCTAGGGTCTCTTAAGAAAATTGCAGATTACCTCTGCATTGACCTTGTAGGTTGCAAGACATGGACCCCACTTCGTTGTCAAGTGTCAACCATCCAGAACTGATCTTTCACATCGTCCAGGTGATGCTCAAACTCCAAAGATTGTTGTAAACAAGCAACTTGATAAAATTTATACAAGATGTGAGAACGAAGAACCAATCCTTGATGTGCAGGTAGCATTCTAATTTAATCATTCTAATAGTTCATGTGGCTTTGTTTTCAAACAATACAGTTCAGAGTTGAGAGTGCAGCCGGTGGTGTGTAAACTCGAAACTTTATCTTGAAAGCATACAGGTCATTGTCTTTCCAAATTCTAGCCACCAGCGGATTTCAAGTATAGAAATTTAAGATAATATGCTGCTACTGAAACTAATGGAAGAAAATGATAAATTTGTACTTGATATTTGCTTGCAAGCAAATTAAATGGCACTACATAAGAAAGAGTCAAATGCAATTAGTAGTGAATAAGCACAAAAAAAGGAAGGGGCAGTATTGGTATTTGGCAATAAAGTTATATTAATCTGCAGTCCATTGCTCATGTATTAAGAAAATGTAAAGATCCCATGTGCAGTTAGTCCACAGGTCTATAGTTTACACAAGAGCAGAAGAAACAAAGCTCATGAAATCTAACTAGTACAGATCATAGTAGCAGGGAGTATTCATATGAATTCAATAATGTGGGACATGTATATGCATTTGCTCATAATTCAGTAATGTGGAACCTGTATATGCATTGGCTCAGAATTTAATTACAAGTTGAGAGCTGCACCTTTACTGAATGTTGATGTCGACCTGCTTGTTTTCCTACAAACTGTCAATCAGCACTCTTTGCAATTCTACAAATGGTTTGAGATTGCTGGTGTGGCCAGAAACATATGTCCATCATTCTATTATTCCTGACAACATGAGCTGCAATCCAATCCAACCCAAGTGTCAACCAGGAACCCAACCAAATGTTATCTAGCAGTCAGTGTGTGTTTAATAATATAAACACGATGAACCAGTCAGATATGGTTATTTACATGATCTATTCTTGATGTAAGGCATGCAAACATTGAGCATGTTCTTGTGCCGGATGGGCCTAACAAACAGCAAAATTCCAATGAGAACATGATGATGGTAATGAAGACCCGTGAATGAGCAATCAATAAGGAATAGTGGTTGCTTACCTTTGAGTCATAGAACTTGAGGTAGAAGCGCGACTTGGGTACCGACAGCTTTGACTCCAGGATAGAAGCAATGCTAGCACTCGGCTTCTTATTCACATCAGGGTTCAGGCATCCAATGGAAACCAGCTCACCGTAAGCTGCGGGCTCCTGGGTACCTCCAAATGCCATAGGCACCGAACCCTTGAGAACAACCATCACGTACTGTGGGAGGACAACCATTCCAGTTAGTTCCTCAAGATGATAGTACTAAAGAGAAATGGCTTCATCCAAATATAAGTCAAGAACAGAGAAACAATAAAAAGCTAAAGTTCAGTAATTTGAGCCTAGCACCACAGGTCAACAACCACGAACCAAATAATGTTAGTATATGAGAATGAGATTAGCATGGTCAGATTATGAACACAATGTATTCACTATTCAGAGAGGTCATTTTTGTCCTTGATAGTAGCAAAGCAGCTGCCTGACTAACACTACATGGACTAAACGGACTAACAGAAGATGAAAAGTTGTGACCTCTAGTACGGGGCATAAAAAATTGAATACTAAACTACATAGCAAAGTAGCTGCATGAGTAACACTAACATGAAGTGGCCGAATCGACATGAACTTTCAAATTTCATCTATGTAAAATTGATGGCTGTAGTACTAGGGTAACATAAAGGTCAGTATATCAGTCCCACATAGACACTAGGTGTGCAATCTGATACTTCGAGTTATCTAGTTATTTCCTCAATGCTGAAACTACTAAAATGAAAAAAAATATAGTTTAATTATATATGAACTCAATTTAAGAATGTCCACGATATGCAGGAGATTCCAGTCCCAGGGATTCTAGGCTGTGTCATGTGAATGTTAATGAAGTGTTCGAGTGAGAATCAACATCGGGGTGTTAATGCACCTAGAGGATGTTCCCCCAAAATAAAAGCTAGGAGGAAAAAAAATCCTTGTTGCAGACTTGTAGTATTTACCAAAGAGAAACATTGGGAGATTTACTGATTCACACAAATTCTCTTTAAACTAACATCAATAAACACAATTGATTGATTGATTGACAGCGTACAGAAAGGTGTCATGCCGCTATGCACATCCTGCTCAAAACCCTAACAGATTGCCAAGTGCCAGAATCTGTAGTATTGCATTTTTAGGTGACCGTACAAACACCAAGCAAGTTCAGGTAGGAAGAAATCGAGCAGGAGCACAGAATCTGTAGTATTGCATTTTTAGCTTGTAAGGTTATGAACCATTATCTAGTACTCCAACTGTGAAGTAGTTGACTAAATGTGAGTATAGATTAAATAACTATTTGGTTCTTTTGTACACCAAATGTGAAGTAGTTGACTATCAGTAAGTGGGCCTGTCATGAGTTGTTTAGGCACTTAGATAATGGCCCTAGGCATGGAGATTTATCAGTTCCGCAATCGCTTTAAGCTATTGTCGTGAAAGCAGAAAGTTTAACTTAAAACAAAGCAATTTAGAATACAATAATTAGGAAGAAACTCACCTTTGTATGACCGGGCCCTATTAGCAAACATTAGACAGTGGCCAAGACAATTCATTGGCTTAAGCCCAAATTCCTGTTTCTCAATCTGCACAAGAATTTATCCAACAAGCAATCAGCAGAGGTTGTAACTCACTGATGAGTCTATGACACATGTAATGTAAAATAAACTGACATAGATTCTACAGTATAATTAGTGACAAGATGCCCAGTAGGCCATACAAAATTGAGTAAATTAGTGACAAGATGAAGCTCCAAACAACGAAAATTAGTAATCAGCATGCTACCATGGCTGATTGGATGTGCAAATAATGTTTTTGCAAATACTGATAAAACATGTGTTTTCTTTAGTATGGCTCTGTGATCACTGCCAGTACATGGCATGCCTAGTAGCTGAGGTAACTCAAGCCAAACAACAAGCTTAGATTTGGTGAACAACATATCAGAGCTAGTGAATAGCAAGATGAATGCCACATGGGCAACCATGTTGTGTCATGCAAATAACAGTTAAACAATTCATAGCAGTATATCTGACAAAAGTGCTTAAGCCAAAAAAAAAGCTATAAACACTCAAGGGATTATATCATGAAGATCAGCTTGAGAAAAATGTTATGAATGAAATACAAATAGCTCATAACTAGGAGCAAATAAATCTACAGACATCAACTATAGTCAGCCATATCATGCTCCTTGCAAAGAATTCTGTTATAAGCAGGTTTATGAATTTCCATAAAGAGACTAGACAAGCAGTTGAGTGGTTCTACCATGTAAACAGTGCAACATTAAAATCACATGATGTATCATATATTCATATTATTTCACAAAAATAAAAGAACTGAAGACAAATATTACTATGCTTTCCCTGGAGAGAGAAAAATAGGATTAAATTGAAACCTTAGATCAACTATAACAGATGCTACACGCTATTTATTTTCTTTAGCTACTGTAAGACTAGACAAATCTGGCTTGTTTTCAGCTTAGAAACAGTACAAATATCAATAAGCAAGTAAGACAACATTTGAACAAAGCACTTCGTTCTCTTCTATGGTAAACTATCTACTGATGTACTCTTTCTTTCTGTCCTCACTACTACACACAAGTAATGAAACAGAACAACTAAACAAGTAGTTCTGCATTTTAAGAAATCAATAGAGAATATTGTTAGTAACTACATAATTATTTTGTAGGTGGAGTCTGCCAAAATACTGTGAACATACTACTACCTCTTGTCACATTCATTTGACCTTCAGGTAGAGCTTACAAGCAAGGTTGTTACAATATAGTTAGAATGTCTCACGCCACCGATCGGAGTTGGGAGAGAGAGAGAGAGGAGAAAAGCTCGTCGGAACCCTAGATCTAGGAGGAGGAGGGCCTACCTCGTCGGGGTCACCGTGCCGCCGCCACGCCGGGGTTGCCGCACCAGGGGCCGTCTGTGCCACCGCTGCCGCGCCTGGGGTCGCTGTGCCGGGCCACCATGCTGAGTGCATCCCGCCACCGTCCATGGCGCGGTGGGCATGGTGGGGCGCAAGGAGGAGCGCGGTGGGGCACGGGGAGGAGCACTATGGGGCGTGGTGGGTGGGCGTGGTGGGCGTGGTGGGAGGCGACGGGGCCGAATCCAAAGGGGAGGGGCGGCGCGGCGGCCGGATCCGGGGAAATCCGGGAGGAAGGGAGGGAGGCGGTGGCGCCGGATCTGGTCTGAGGAGAGAGAGGGGGCGGCGGGGAAGGAGAGGGAGGGGGCGGCCTGATCCGGGGAGTGAGAGGGGGCAACGGGGAAGGAGAGGGAGGGGCCGACCACCGGGGAAGAGAGGGTGACGTCGGGGAAGGAGAGGGAGGGAGGGAGGCAGCAGGGAAGGAGAGGGAGGGAGGGAGGCAGCAGGGAAGGAGAGGGAGGGGCCGGCCGGATCTGGGGAGAGAGAGGGGGCAGCGAGGAAGGAGAGGGAGGGGCTGGCCACCAGGGAAGAGAGGGCGACACCGGGGAAGGAGAGAGAGAGGGGCCGGCCCCCGGTGGGGCACAGGGAGGAGCGCGGTGGGATCCGAGGAGGGAGCGAGCTAGGGCTGGAGGGAGGAGAGGGAGGGAACGGGTGGGAGCTAGGGCGTGACTGGGGTGGCACCTCTTTCTCTAGATTTGGGATTTGGAAGAGAAGGGTCTAGGGTTTCTGTAAGTGGGCACGCGAGCTCAATGTAAGTGGGCGCGTGAGCAAGGTGGGGCCCTTTTTTTAGTGATAGACGGATTGATACTATAACTGTTTTCAGCGATAGATCGTTCGACATTAAAGATGATTAACTATAGTGATAGACAGTTAATCTCTAAATGGAGAATTAGCAGTAAGATTGTCTGTGAGTTATCTTTAGCGTCAGATCATCCATCGATACAAAAAGTTTTAGCGTCAGATGTCTGATGGTGATATGGTGTTGTGGTGTAGTGGATTTAGAAATACATTAGATGGATGTAAATACAGCATTCCTCAACGGGGATTTATATAAAAACGTTTACATGGCATAACCCAAGAGGTTTTGTCATGGAAGAAAAGAATAAAAGGGATGTCGCCTATAGAAATCCATTTATGGGTTAAAAGTAAGTCTCTAAACAGTAGTATTTGAAGTTAATGAAACAATGAGAAAGTTTGGGTTTTAAAGAAAATGAGAAGGACAATAGCGTTTATACAAAGTTCAAGAATGGGAAATTCATTTTTCACATCCCGTGGATAGATGACATTCTACTCACTAGTAGTAATGTTAATTGGTCATTCGAGAAGAAGTTTTGTCCTCAAGTTTCAATGTGAATGATCTTGGTGAAGCGTCATTGGTTTTATAAATCGAAATTCATCGAGATAGAAGAAAATGAGGTATTAGGACTATCTCAAAGGTATACTTAGAAAAGATCCTAAACAAATAAAGTATGCATGCAAGTAAACCTACGCCTGCTCCTATAGTCAAGGGTAATAGATAACAAAACATTCAGTGTTCTAGGAACTGATATGAGATTGATCGAATGAATATGGTTCCATATGCTTCAGCTGTTGGAAGCTTGATGATTGTACAAGTCCAAGTAAGAACTTACCCTGACGTAGTTTACGTATCCGGAATATTTTGGTAGAAGTCCAGTCCATATATAGATCACTGGAATGAAGATGAGAATGTCTTGCAATTTTACAAAGTATCATAGGCCTCATGCTGAGTAAGAAAGAACAAGTACTCTCAAAAGGTTGAGGGTAGAAATGTCAAGTCTTGACGAGATATGTAGTGAAATCCACAGCAGTTGCTAACACTCACAGTTGGAGTATTATTGTGAAAAAACTCAAAAAAAAAAACAATTGTGGTGTCATCTAGTGATGCTATACCATAGTATAGCTTGACATGTGACTTAAGGAACAAGCAAAAGGAGGTTAAGGGAATTAGTACCCGGATTTAACAATGGTAATCAACAGCAATAACTATTTAAAGTAGTTAACTCCTAAGACAATAGGTCAAGTGTGCTGCCAAACACATTGACACTAATTTATATGTTGTAAAGGAGAAATCCAGAATCATTTTGAAAGCATTGAGCATATAAGTACCGAGTAAGTACTTGCAGATCCACTTACCAAAGGTTTACCACTCAGTGCATTCAAAGAACACGCAGTCGATATGGGTTTACGGGAAAGCCTATGATTTCTGGATACTAAGGGCCTAGTTGAGTATCTGTTTCAAAACAGAGATGTGCATTATAGCTATTAAATCTAATGGCAACTGACCGTGACGATGAGGCACGCTCTATGTACTGATCTGTGATGGAATGGGACAAAGATAAAGAAAGTTGAGTTTAAGTCATAAGGTGAGATTAAGGGAGAGAATGTTAGGATGATCTCCACCAGTTGACCCAACGGCCAATTGGACCCTTGATCCATGCCCTGATCAGGGGTGCTCAGCCGGTTCTAAGTGGCTGATGCACCCCTGTCGCGCAGCTCTATTAAAAGGATGGTGGGGGCTAGGGCACAGGACATGAAGTTCACCATAGCAGCCAGTGCCCCACTGTGATGTCCTAACCCTAATCCGATCTAGAAGGGGGAGCTGTAAGTGACGGGAGCGCCATTGCCTTCACCGCCGCGACCAGCACCGCACCCGCAATACTGCTACCTATGATGACTTAGCGGGCATGTCTCTGCTTCCCCACTACTCCGACATGATGCGGCCGCCATGACGGCGGTGCCATAGCAGCAACTGTCCTTTTTGGCGAGGTATATTACCAAGCCTATCTAAGTTAAGCATTTTATCCGCTGATCTCGTCTAGAAAGACTTTCAGTTCTTTCATTCCTAGCCTCGGAGATTGAGGGGTTAGAATCTGGAACCCATGAAGAACTTCAATCCCGTATTGGTGTCCTCCTTTTTGTGCGTCCACGAGCGACGACCGGAGGCGGAGCATCATCCTGCGGATGCATGCATGGTGGACTAGAGGTTTTGACTGACTTTTAGTTTCCTTTTTTCTGAAGATTGCATGCATGTCCATCAATCAAAATTGAATCACGAGACCATCTCGACCATTCATGTGAAGAGGATGGAATCAAACTTACACCTCGCTCCCACACAGAATGGGGCAGTCTTTATGAAGCTTTTGGCATGATTTTTATTTTGTGCAAAGAAAAGGTATGATTAAATAATACTCATGAAAACGTCCCTAATTAATGGTCTTGTTTTTAATGAATAATTAATTATTTTCATGGAGCTGATTTTCCACGAGAACTTTGTAAAAATTTCACAGGGGACGTTTTGCTCACATATGGTCAGGCTGCCAAATTGTTGTAACTGAGGCTCCATTTCACTTCTCAACAAATTTATCTTTGACATGTGGGCCCAATGCAAATGGATATTCCATTGGTTATAAGTTATAATCATTAAAGTCATAAGGGTCCAAAGTCCAATGATTCGGGCGTTTCTTTTTTCAAAAAATAATCATATGGTTGTGTGGATCTGAGTTAATTAAGGTAAAAACATTTCTCCAATTTTTTTTAGCACAAAACATTCCTCCAAATAAAATGGAAAAAATCATCAGCATATATATGGGCCTTTCCACTCAGCCCATTTAATCCCTCCGCCCAAGTGTTGAAGCCAGAACATTCATTCGCCCAGATGCCCGCATGACAAACCTATTTATAAAACCCGATGCGGCCCAACTAGTTCAAGGATCAGCCACATCTCAGCCACAAGACAAATACCCATGGACAATGTAGCATTGTTTTTCTTTTGGCAAGGTATGGCCACCGATTGTTATTTGTAGAAAGTATCAAAATACAGTATAGATGCAGCTATTAGAGTTTATACGGTCTAATTCCCTAAGCCCATATGTAGAAAATCTAATAAATCTTACAAAGACTCAATATATATGTTTCCTAATGGGTTTTAATATTTAAGTCATGACTAGATGTCGAAGGTAGAACATCATTCCGTTATCTCCTACAACTAAAAAGAACAAAATGTGGACATCTTTTGGTACGACTATTTATTTTGGTTCATTCGTCTGCCCACCCCGTGCGATAGAAAAAGAAACTGTCATCCCTGCGATCCCCGTCTACTTTGAAGGAAACAAATCGATCACCTGAGGCCACATGCATGGAAGGAAACAATAATCATGCATTGAAGGAAACAATCATGCTTGGAAGCATCGACGGAGCTACAGGGTATGCCAGGTATGCCCTGGCATACCCTGCGTTCCTGGGACTATATACACAGTATTTGTAAAAGAAAACTACCTGGAGGCTGGAGAATAGCAGAAACCGAACGGCCTGGTATCCTGCGAGCGTCCGCGTGACGCAAGTGGAGAGGCCGTGACAGGAGGGAGTCGGAAGGGCCCAAGCAGGACACGCGAGTACGCGCTGCGACCTAGGGTCCAGCAGTCATACATACATAATAGAAAATTTATACGTAAAGAGAGAGAGGGAGAGGAAGCAACGCAAGTACGCAACAACTCGGTTCGGCTTCTGCGCTTCCGCAAGTACGCAACGCAAGTACGCGGAGTTTGCGCCGGCCTGGGCCCTGGGAGTAACTACACGCGGAGAAGTCGAATCATCTTCGTCTCTACGCCAGCGCCCAGCGGCCAGCCACGGCGGAGCTTTGGCAGTTCGGCGACGGCGCGTCGGGCACTCGGGCGGATCGCGTCGCGTCGCCGCGTTGGGCATCGTTCGGCAGTTTGGCACTTCGGCGGAGCTTTGACAGTTTGGCCTTCGGCGCGGTGCGGCCACACGGGCCAGGGCCCAGGAGGCCCAGGACGGCAGGACGTGGGACCCGGGATTGCGTCGGTCGCCGGGGCTGGGTCATCCCCGGTACGCCGCCGACTGCTCGACGCCTCGACTGATCGACACTCCGACTCCGACGACACTTAGTTGCAGGACTGTAGGTATTGATCTTGTTATTTGTAAAAAAACTTTGTACTGTACTCATATAGTTATATTTTTATTTATTTATTTATTTATGGGTGATTTTTTGTTATTTCAATTCGTGTTCGTGAGTTTGTTCAACAGACCACTGATTAGCAATTTAGCATCAATCGCATGTGACTATACTATTTGAGTTTCGCACGTTTGGTAATTATAAACTATTTTTCAGAAGAATTGTTGAATGATGAAGAGAAACGGCGACATTCGATCCTTTTTTTGCAAAGCAGCAAAGAAGCCGGCTACAACTGCTTTGAACCCTACCCCACCTCCGGTTGAAACTGTTGTGGAAGAGCAGAATCGAGAAGATAGAGCAGAAGTTGAAGAAATTGCAGATCCTTCGCCCCCGCTAGCGTCATCGCCACCGCCACCGCCCGCATCAAAGCCACCGGTGTATGACATCGATCTTCTACCATATGATCCAGGTGAAAGGCTGTCCATAAAAGATTATCATGTTAATGATCAAGATGCAATCCAGTAGAGCATATATTACTAAAGGTCCTTGCAAACCTTATATACATGATTTCCCGTATCGAAACATTGGAGACAGACCTCAGTCGATTCAGTTTACAGTGGTTGTATAATTATGAGTGGCTTGAATATAGTATCAAGAAGGATTCTGTATTTTGCTTTATATGCTACTTGTTCAAGAAGGGCAGTGGGTCAGATGCATTTGTTGTTGATGGATGGGATAATTGAATATAGGAAACGCCGCACTCATCAAACATAGTGGTTCTAAGGCACACAAAGCAGCTCAGGAGAGGTATATTGATTTTATAAATCCCAAGGTAGCAATTGATTATCACATTGACAAGTGGACTGATGAGGAGCTTCAGTCTTTACAAGAAAAGATTGACATATTCACTTAGATGTATCAAGTTTCTTTTGCTTCAAGGATTGGCATTCCGTGGAAATGATGAAAGTGAAGAGTCTAGCAACAGAGGCAACTTCATTGAACTTTTAAAGTTTCTTGCAGGAAATAGTGATGAAGTGAACAAGTATGTCTTGAACAATGCACCAGGTAATTGCACTTTGACTAGCCCAAAGATACAAAAGCAAATTATTCATTGTTGTGCCATAGAAACTAGAAAGAAAATAATTGAGGAACTTGGTGATGAGCCCTTTGCAATTTTAGCCGATGAGTCTAGTGACATATCACATAAAGAACAACTAGCTCTTTGCTTGCGTTTTGTTGATAAACTTGGAAGGCCATGTGAGCACTTCATTGGAGTTGTTCATGTAGATGATACTACGTCTTTAGTCACTTAAGGAAGCAATTAAAGGTTTACTTGATAGTAATGGATTGAGTATGACTCGGATTAGAGGTCAAGGTTATGATGGGGCTAGCAATATGAAAGGTGATATTAAAGGGCTAAAAACATTAATCATGAAAGAATCACCTTCTGCTTATTATATTCATTGCTTTGCACATCAACTCCAACTAGTTCTTATAGCTGTTGCCAAGGGAAATACTGATTGCAAGACCTTTTTTGATCAAGTATCTATCTTGTTGAACATTATTGGGGTTTCTTGTAAGCGTCATGGTATGCTTCGAAATGCTAGGCTGGAGAATATCAAGAAATCACTACAGTGTGGTGAGCTTGAATCAGGGAGTGGTTTAAATCAAGAGATGGGTTTGCCTAGGCCTGGTGATACTCGGTGGGGCTCGCATTACAAAACTATATGTAGCATCATCACTATGTATTCCTCAATCCATGATGTGCTCATTGAGCTTGGTGCTGATATTGCATATAAGGATGATTGGACAAAGATTCATTTTGTGCTTGGAGCATTTGAAACCTTTGAGTTTGTTTTCTTTGTGCACTTAATGTATGTTATTCTTGGATACACAAATGAGTTATCCGAGTGTTTGCAGAAAAGGGATCAAGATATTCTTAATGCAATCTCACTTGTTAATGTGGCAAAGAGCAGAATGCAACAGATGAGGTCTGATGGTTGGGATAAATTTCATAAGACGGTCACTTCTTTTTGTATTACACATGGTGTTGAAGTTCCTGCTATGGATGATGCTTATGTGCCTTATGGAAAATCAGCAAGGTATGCCCGTGCCCGAAACCAAAAAAATGATGACCATTTTAGAAGAGAAGTGTACATTGGTGTCATTGATCAAATTAGTCAAGAGCTTAATAATCGATTTGATGAGATCAACTATGGAGCTGCTCTCTTGTATGTCAGCATTTAGTCCTTCCAAGTCCTTTGCTTCATTTGATGCACAGAAGCTGCGTAGATTGGCTGAATTTTATCTTAATGACTTCTCCAACAACAATTTGGTACAGCTAGAATTGCAACTTGATAATTATATTGATGACATGAAACTGAACTGAATGCTTCCAAGGTCTAGACAACATTGTTGATCTCTCAGTTAAGCTTGTTGATACAAATAGGCACAAAGTGTATGATATGGTGTACTTCCTTCTCAAATTGGTATTGCTTTTACCGGTGGCAACTACGAGTGTTGAAAGGGTATTTTCTGCATTGGTTATAGTGAAAACAAAATCAAGGAATAAGCTAGGTGATATTGTTCTGGATGATTGTCTACAAACATTTATTGAGCGGGATATTTTCTTTCAAGTTGACGAAGATGATATAATTGAGACATTCATGTCATTGAGAAAGCGATGGATCGACAAGTAATATTGTAAGTCTCTTATATGGCTATATTTTAAAGTATTTTGTATTTGATTTGAACAATTTATATGGTTTTAGAATATGGTTTTATCAAATGAGAATATGATTTTACCAAATTATATATGGTTTACCGAATTGCATAAGAATTTTTTTTGCTGCGCATACCCAGAGGTAAAAACCTAGGTCCGTCACTGCTTGGAAGGAAATAATAATCATGCATAGAAGGAAACAATAATCATGCATAGAAGGAAACAATAATCATGCATGAAAGAAAACAATAATCATGCATGGAAGGAAACAATAATCATGTATGGAAGGAAACAATAATCATGCATGGAAGGAAACAATCATGTATGGAAGGAAACAATAATCATTTACTCTTTTTTCAAATAGTGACCTTCGTTTCGGAGCCCTTCATTCAATTTAATAATGGATAGGGGAGCTAGGCTTACGACAACTTACACTTAATTGGGTTGCGAGCTAGAGATGTAGCACTTCAATGGGTGTCATGGTTGAGTTCTATAATTGCCAAAAATTGATGGTGCTAATAAGATTGACAATCCTGTAACTCTACAGTACCTTTCTTTTTTTCAAAAAAGGAGGGCAAATGCTACTTATGGTCGAATCCATGTTCTTTTTGTTGTTTTGATTTGATGCCCATAGCCCACAGCCCACATGTTAACTTTCAGATGTGTTTGTAAAGAATCAAAAGGAGTTGGCCTAATGCCAATCTTTCTTGTCATCTTTTTCATTCTTTATATTTATACTAGGTAGTGTGCCCGTGCGTTGCTACAGGATAACTAACTAATTTATACTAAAAATACACGAATCACACGAAAAGATAACAATACTGTAAAAATTAAATACCAACGTTAAAGTGACATTTAATCCAAAAAGCAAAGTTTATGAATTTAACACAGTCACGAAGTGCGCAGCGTCGCAGCCTCACAAACTCTACTTTATAGACCTTTCCATGATGTGGCTAAGATAATGTTTTATATTGGCAGGAAAAAATCTCCGATATCTATTTCTTTCATTGTAATCCATTTATCTAGACAATGTTTGAGGTGAGGGCATGGTTACAGTTTTCAGTAGATTTGCGATATTGTCCGAAGCTATAAGATGATTGATGTCTTGCAATGATCCTTTTATTAATTTAGTTTTATATCTATGTTTAATTATGTATTCAGTCTATTTTATAGGCACGCCAATAGATAATGGATGACAAAATTCAAGCATCTATAATTTATCTCTTTGACTTTGAGCATGAGTTTTGTTTTTATTTTTTAATTGATATATTGTCCTTTTGTTTTTACCGTAGCGTTATCACGGACATGCATGAAAAACAAAGATGTCTTTACACTGTAGAAATCTTTCAAGAAGATCATGCATAGATTATTATTGTATTGAATATTATATATATATATAATCACCTAAATATTCTAATTAAACTACAAAATTTTAAATTAGGATACGAGGTAAGACATGCAAACAGATATTTCAAAACTACCTGTAGAGTCCAAAGAACTTAATAAATAAATCCTTCTAGAGGCAATGCAAATTCTCTCTAATCTTTCATTTGGTGTAGTTAGTGTTATCATAGTACCCATATGTATTCATGGGAAATAAATCGTGGACAAAACGTGGACACTTTTTGGTGCGACATTCCAACATGGGTTCATCGTCTTGCTAATATCCTTGAGGCAGATCACATAAGGAATGAGAGTCCGTCTATGAGATAAATCACAAGAGACTCAAACTTATATCTGATTATGGTAATGTTGAATTGCTTTGCATCAAAAGCATCGGCAATGATAAACGGGGACATAACTTTTAGTATGCATAGTGGAGGAAAACTCAACCTTGGCCTTCTCAGCAGCTTTTCTGAGCCTTTGCAGTGCTCACTTGTCCTTACTCAGATAGTCAAGAGGTACACCATAAAATTATGCACCACTAAGAAAAGTGTCACCATTGGTTGCCTTGACCTGAAAAATATGTCGAAATTAAGAATTACAACACCTAATTCAACATCTTGGAACAGACACTCAAGTGGATACCTTATTCTACAATATATGTATGTGTGGAATAGTCCTAAAGCCATACATATTTATATGGTGAGTATAACATACTTTGTTTAAAAATTTTATGAGAGATTTTTTAAGACACGCAATATTATCCATGTGACAGGCACTAATATTTACATATATACTCGAACCTGTGTGTACAAGATTATATGGAGATGCAGCGGAACTTATTCATAGATTTATTGGCACATGAAAGAAATGGATATCGGATAATTCTTTCTGCCGATATAAAATATTATCTTAGCCATATCACAAAAAAGTCTATACAGTAGAGTTTGTGAGCCTGTGACGTCGGGCTCTCCAGTGACTGTGTTAATTTTATGAACATTGCTTTTTGAATTAAATGTCACTTTAATGTCGGTATTTAATTTAACAGTATTATTATCTTATCGTACGATCCGTGCGTTTTTAGTATAAAAGATTTAGTTGTCCCGTAGCAACGCACTAGCACGCTACCTAGTATATATTATACACCTAAAAAATATCAAGTGATTTTCGTCCAATTCAATTTGGTGCGTGTGCCTGCCGCTACCGGGCTGCTCCCACCAGTCGCACGCCTAGTTTTGCAGGGGTCTCACCGCCCGCCCCATCGCATCCTGTTCCATCCACGCCTCCCTCCGTTGTCCCTCGGCCTCACTCTATGGGCCCTTTCCATCCACGTCACATTGGCTTAGGCGACGTACAGCAGGCAGCCTGGACGAGCCCAAGTAGCGATTGCGGTGGTCTTAGAGATCGGCTGGATGGCACGCAAGGAAGATCTATGATTAGTTTTTTTCCCTTTTTCCTTTTTTATTTTACAAATGATTCTGAATCAATAATGATATATAGTAGACGTCCGAACAGGGACGGATGCACTCGACCCATGCTGAACCCACGCCCACCAGTGCCGCACGCCACTTCCGCACTCCTCCTTATCCTTTCATTGACCGCTCAATCCCGCAGGCCACTACGCTCGTGCCCTCCCATTCTACTGCCGCCCTACTCGCCCTGCTGGGACGGACGCCACGCACTGCACGCCAACTCATTGCTGCCCCACGCAGCCTACTAGCGCTCCCTCCCTTCCTCTCCCTGACCCCATTGCTACCCTACACCCTAGCGCCCCGCCTCCTGCTCCCCCACTAGGAGACAAGAACAATTACGGTGGCTCCGACGAGGTAGGTCGGTCCTCATCTAGATCTGAGCCTCCTCCTCCTCCTTCTCCTCCTCTATATCTAAGCCCTCGTCCTCATCATCATCATCTAGATCTGAGGGACGCGGCGGTGGCTAAGGTTCTAGGTGAGCTATAGGTCCTATTTCCTCCTTCGTCTGGCGAGCTTGAAGGTGATGGGCCAGGGCTAGAGCAGCCTGCACCTCGAATCCATCCCCTTGCTGTTTGTACGTCCTTTGTTGTTTCTCTGTGTTACAATGGTTATTTTAGATGTTGCAACAGATGTTTTCCGAATGTTGCAATGGGATTTTTGGGTTGTTGCAACAGATGATTTTTAAACATTTCAATTTCCATGTTTCATGGTTGATTCTTGCAATGTTGCAGTACTACTATTTGAAATATTGCGATACATATTTTTCAATGTTGTAGTACATATTTTTTGATGTTGCAGCACATTGTTTTCGATGTTGCAGTACATGTTTTTCGATGTTGCACTACATGTTTTTCGATGTTGTAGCATATAGTTTTCAATGTTGTAGTGCATATTTTTTGATGTTGCAGTACATGTTTTTCGATGTTGCACTACATAATTTTGTGATGTTGCAGTATTTATATTCTGATGTTGCACTACATACTTTGCACTTGAAGTGTTTCAGTGCTCTTGGGACAGGGGGCGCGGTGGGCGTAATTCTATTTTGTTCTATCTATTCCTTTCTGATTTTCTATTCACGTTTAGGGGGGGCGACGTTTGGGAAGGGAAATGGCATCCGGACTCATCTCGCACATCGGACGTCCGGGCGCTAATTCGATTCTGAATTAATATATATCTACTATGTAGAAAAATTTTATGAAAACAACCATGGAAAACCTTTTTAAAACTTATTAAATTTACCACTCCGACAGTTCTATTATGATCCAAACAATAAACCATCAACATATGACATCATGTTGTTGTTCAAAAAAACATATGACATCATGTATTATATGGAAAATAATCATGTAAAAATTAGGTAAATACACATTTGAAACAAATACATACACATTTTGGCAGCCATGGTCGATGGATGCACCTTCCATCATGCCCATCTAAGCCACACGGGCCACATGCATCGTTGTACATGTGCTAAAAAATTCATCAACCCATGCAATGCATGGGCACATATCTAGTTAGTATTTGTTTACACCAAAATTTGGTAAGCTTATCTTGGAAAGGAAGAGATTGGTCGATGATGTCAAAAGCAGGAAAGTTTCCTAATTAAGGTATATTTATGAGCCGACTAGGAAATATTATTTAATAAATTTGATAGAGACATGATGTCCAGGTGCATATCAGAATAAAGGAAACAAAGACACGTACCAAACAAGGAAGCTTTATCAGCAAAGATTCTATATAAGGGAAATTAGAGTCCATGTATCTTGATATTTCTTTTTGTTATCCAGTCATGTTCGTTTAGGACTCTTATCAGCCTAGGGTATAAATATAAACCCCTAGCTATTGTATAAAAAACAACAATCAATCCAATATACAAGTCATTTACTTTTTTGGCTTCAGCCACCCCTTAGGAGTAGGAGTAGAGTAGATCTCGGTGAGTTCTTCAGCAAGTATGACTGCATCAATCCGGTCGACCTCCACTGCTTGTTGTAAGTACCATCATGGCTTATACCTCTGTTCGTACGGCTGCATCGATCCGGTCGACCTCCACTGCGACTCTGGTATAAGTTAGTTATCGATTCTTGCCTAGTTCAAGTATGGCTGCATTGATCCGGTCGACCCCCACTGCATGAACTAGATCAAGGTCAAGTTATCAGCTCTACCTTAGAATGGCAGTCTTTGGTAGATTCATTAAGTTACCGATATTGCTTATTGCTTTCATTATTCATCTAAATTACAGCAATATCACTCTGTCCTGATTGGGATTGATCTAGATCGGCCTTATATCCTTATTTAGCCCATCGTTTGTTAATCTAAAACTGATCTAATGTGTACATTAAACGATGAGTTATGTTTTATCCACTAGTTTTACATCAATCTTGATCATGCATAGCGTGCGGTTAAAGCATGTTGCGTCTTGAGTAGATTTATTAGCTAGCAAAAACCGTTCCATGGCCTGTGTGATTCTGTCTCACACCCCACTATTAGCACCATGAAGTGGGGATCATTATTCGATAGATCTATTCCTAATAAGGCATGACTTTAATTGTGCGCTATGCCCGAATCGGCTGTTTTAAGCCGTTCGCATCACGAGATCGTTGAAGTAAAGATAGGTTGAAAGGTGTGTTAGCCCCATGATCATATTATTGTATTACGGTCCTGCATGATTCTGCCTCATGCCCCACTGATATTAGTAATGAGTTAGGGTCACTTAGTATATTGTTATGTCTACTGGTCTACATGATTCTGCCTCATGCCCCACAGGTCATAGCAATAGATGAGATCTAACATGTTTATTAGATTTATCTTTATTAAACGGTTAAATGGTGTTGAATTGTTTCTTTATATAAAAGGGGTTCGATTGCTTGTAATAATTGGCTCAGCATAAACTAATCATTGTTGACATCTTATTGCCATTGATTAATATATGCTCAAATAACGACATTTATCTTGAATGATAATCGATTCTTCTTATACAACCCAATGAGCTTTAACCGATTTATTCTCATGAATATGCTGAAATCGACTGTTTAGTCGATCTCCTTTCATATCGGCTCTCAGAGCCGCACATTCGGGACTGTCTAGCAACATCGGTAAGTTCCACCCTTAATTACTAATAAGCTTTCTCTCCTTGTCAATTACAGGGTCAAATTGACTGGCATGTCTTGAGAGGAGTGCATAGGATCGACCATCCCTGCGCTGAAGCTAGGCGGATCTATAGCTCCATCGAGCAGACCCTTCTGGCTTGCTGCGTGTGTCCTCGGCACGGGACGAAAATTCTATGTCGACACACGTTTCTGGCACGCCCAGTGGGACCCCACAATCGTCATGGTAGTTTACAACAACAACGACATCCTTATGTTGCATTATGAAGATCTACCTGATAGGGGTAAGGGTATCATCATCAAAGCTACAGAAGAGTTTCAGAACAAATGTTTGTTGTCATACACCAAAACATGTGACAACACAATTGTTCAGAGATTTTCACTACCAAGAGTTCTATTACACGGGCAGATAGTTACAACTGAAGATGAACACAAGCGTTTCTTTAAGGAAGTTGTAGACAAATCTGTTCGTGATGTCATATCAAGTCATAACGAAGCTTTCGTGGACATATTCCACAACGCCATGAGAGAGGCGATTCATGGATTTACAGTTGGTCAAGGCGGACCGACTTATTACAACATTCCAGATCCGTCGACCCAAGGGACTAATCAAGTTGGTACTAGCCATCAAGAAGAAGCACCAGCTGGTAATGGTGATGTCTAGACAGTTCAGGGTTCATCTGAACAGGCTCAAGGAACTACTGCAAATCATATACAGTACAATCCTAGACTGTCAGTACAGCATGTGCAACAGTCGACAGGGCAAAGTCAGAACTAGGTAATCAATTTCGGTATATCAGGCCACATACCATCATCGGCTCAGAAAATAGAACCATCAATTCAAAAGATCCGTAGAGATATAGATCCTTATGTCTACAATCAGAGACTTCAAGCAGCAAGCCAGCAAAGGGCCCAGCAGATCAAGATTCCACAAGGGTATCACTATGGCACGGATTATAACACCCTTCACATGATGCCAAATCTAGGATATGAAGGCACACGGGATTTCAATCCATAGATGGGTCAGTAGGTGCAAAGAAATCCAAATCCACAAGCTAATGAATTACTGCTAAGGGTGACTGAGATGATAAAGAATCAGTTCGGTCTAAAGCCAAAAGGGCTGACCTTTTCGTATAAACACCCCTATCCAGAATGGTATGATTTGGTCACTCTTCCAACAAATTATAGGCTCCCAAAATTTGCTAAGTTCACTAGCCAAGACAGTACAAGCACGATAGAACATATCAGTCGGTATCTTACACAATTGCATGAAGCATCAGTTGAGGATGCCCATCGAGTTCGTTTCATCTCCTTGTCCTTATCAGGGCCAGCCTTCACTTGGTTTTCATCATTGCCAGTCAATTCCATTACTAATTGGGCTGACCTACAGAAGTTTCATACATATTTTTACACTGGGACTGGAGAAAAGAAGATTACCGATCTAACAACTATAAGACAGAAGACTAATGAATCAGACACTAAATTTCTTTTAGAGGTTCTGAGAAACCAGGAACTTGTGCTTCTCCTTAAACTTGGCCGATGATCAACTAGCTGTTTTAGCTGTTCAAGGAATACTGCTGATGTGGAAAGAAAAGCTGCTAGGACAAGAATTTGACAACTTGGGTCAATTGGCTCAATGAGTAGCAGCACTTAATAGCCAATTCTAGAGTATGCGCAGAGATATCTGGTTCTAGAAGAGTACTACAGTAGCCAAAGCTTATGATCCATACTCAGTCGATGACGACTATGAAGACGAAGAAGAAGAGGTTGCTGCGGCTGAATGGAATTGGGGCAAAAACACAGTGATGGTGCCAAATCCTTGGGGAAGAGGAGTTGATGAGAGCTATGACTTTGATATCACCAAATCAGATAAGCTCTTCAATTTCTTACTTGAGAAAGGGCAGATCAAGTTGCCCGATGGTCATGTCATGTTGCCCCTGATCAATTAAAGAATAAGAAGTTCTGCAAATTTCATAATGCTACTTCTCATTCCACCAATGAATGCAGAATTTTCTGGCAGCATATACAGAAGGCTATTTAGCAGGGGAGGCTCAAATTTGATACGTCTTAGAAAATGAAAGTTGATGATAATCCTTTCTCAGGAGATCAAAACATGGTTGATGCTAGGCTATTCAAAGGAAAAACTAAGGTCCTAACATCAACCAAATCAAAAGAAGCTAGAACAGTCGATCCCAAAATGCAAATATCGGCTAACGAGTATAGAGAGATTAGGAGACATCATGCTGAGCAAAAGAGCCGATATGAGCAGGGAGAGACGTCAAAAGCAGAGACGACAAAGCCGATGGGTTACATCTCAGATTTTGTTGAATAAGTGGACAGTGGCAGAAAGAAAAGGATTATCAGCGTTGGTTAAAGGATCAAGCGTACCAGCATCAACTGAAAGAAGAGAGGTATGAAAGGAAACAAGCCAAATTACATTAGATTTGTCCTTTCTTCAGACATTACTAGAATGAAGGTTTGAAGTTGCCTACCAGACATGACTATCTAGAATGTAGCAATCAATATCGAGAGTATAGGCAGTCTCAAACTAGTCGCCGGTCTATCCATGCTCAAGATGCATATCATCTTAATAATATGGATCTATCGCTTAAAAAATAAAAGTGTTCATGATCGGCTTGAAAAAAGAGTTGTTGACCAGGACTGGGTTGATCATGAAGAGAAAGGCAATGAAAGAAAGTATGTTTGGTAGGAAGGCCAATGGTGTCCAGGAGGTTTAACAAGAAGCTAGAAGAGAAGGATGCAATGCCTAAGGAATAAAGAGATGGAACAGGCTCAGGCATCCAGGTAAACCTCAAGTATGGCATACCAAGCAAATAGCCGATAGAAAGCAACCATCGACTAATATCCAAATGGCTTTTATGTTGCCATCAGAATTCAGAACTTCGACAGATCAAGAAGTTTATTCGGATTTCGATGAATCAGGAGTATGAGGAGATAGTTGCCAAGTTAATAGTTATATAGCAAGCAATATTTGACATACTAGTCAAACATCGGCACTTAAAAGCATTATATATGAAAGGTCTTGTTGATGGGAAGCCGATGAACAAAATATTGGTGGACTGGAGGTGCTTCTGTCAATCTTATGCTTGACACTACTTTTTGTAAACTTGGCAAAGGACCAGAAGATCTGATGGAGACTGACATGATGCTTAAAGACTTCGGAGGTAATACGTCTAAGACCCAGGGGGCAATAAACGTCGAACTAACAATCGAAGCAAGACTCTGCTCACAACATTCTTCGTCATCGATGGAAAAGGGTTGTACAGTTTGCTCCTCGATCGTGATTGGATTCATGCGAACTATTGTATACCATCGACCATGCATCAGTGTTTGATTCAATGGCATGGAGATGATGTCGAACTGGTTCGTTCTAATGAATCTGTGAGCATCGCAACACCCAATCTAGTCTTTTGGGAACTAGGAGACTTCGTATGTTTTTCTGGCAAGTCCTGGGAAGGAGGCTTCATTAAGATCAGCAATGAAAGCCAATAACTGATGCAAGCGATTGGCTCTGAGAGTTTGTTTTAGTAGAAAAGTCATGGCTTCACATCGGCCATTGGATTAGAGGAAAAATAAGCATTGAGATTTGGAGATGGATTTAGGTCGACGTATGTGAATGCTGAGTCAAAGTGTAAGCGCAATTCAGAGTTAATGGATTTCTTAAAGAAGTTCTGTTTTGCTTAATAGGATGCTTGACCTGGGTTGATTAATCATTTGACCTTTGATATAAAAAGTTCTACTGGGGTGTTATCCTAACATTTGATCAACACTTGATAGCCAATTCGTTCTTGGCTCTAATAGCCGATACCAGGATGGTATCACTTCTAGTTCAAAAAATGAAAATCTTCAAAGACAATGAAAGATCGATACGATATGTATCATCTATAGAGCAAAAAAAATAAAGACAGTCATGACAACAACAAGGGCGTCTGCACTACCATGATGTACCTATAGCGCGCTCAGCGGCCAACGCAGGAAGCCTCTTGGCCAGCCCTAACCTTTGTTGCAGTTTGTGGCTTCGGCAAGCAAATTTTTCACAGTGCTCTTTCTATGTTCTCAACATGATCTGATTGTGGTACTTCTGAAACTAACAACCGCCTTATTAAAAGTCAGAAGCAGTAAAATGAAAGATTGCTCGCAATTGGCTTAGAATTGGAAGATCAAGACATCAAGCCGATAGAGTCCTCTTATGTAGTGCATGCAAGTTAGATTTCCATGCATATATATACATGATGTACGTGGGCACAAAAAGGATGAATCAGATCTTGGAAGTACATGTGGTCATGCCATATCATATGTTTGATTGATAATGCAGAGATCATAAGGCCAATGAAGTCTAGCTGATATATGCACACTGGGAGAAAGTCTGAGCAAAGGCATTCATCGGTTCAAGCGGAGGTACGCATATTCTTTATTTCCTGCTTTTCCTGTCACTTGTGAACAATCTATCATAGGGAAAACATGCTATCTAAGTAGTTGATGAATGAGATATGGTATGATAAAAAAACCTTGCTTCTTTTTGCAAAGTACTTGGGAAAATTTCTTACAAAAATTCAAGATCAATAGCTTGTCTCCTCAATGATGTTGAATTTCCTACCAGAGCCACATATTAGTCTTATTAAAAATCTTTCACATAAGTTGCTTGCTCTTTGTTGAGTTTTGTCACGTCTTGTTGACCCTTGTTGATAGATTTATCATGCTCCTAAGATCAAAATCACGTACACGCCACATATATGTGCTGCTTCTATACTGGAAGTACGTAAAAACATGTTTTTCATCCACCTCAAAATGTTCTGCTCCTACACTAGGAGAAGAAAAAAATATGTTTGCTAGGTTTTATCAGAATAAATGCTCCAAGTTCTTGATAATATTTCTCTCAAAATTTGTTGTAAAAAGAGACATGGGTTATGCAAAATATAAAAGATGGACACAAAAGAGGTCCAAAGTAAAAAGGAGAAAAAGAAAAGAAATGAGAAAAGATAGCCCATGTTCTCGCAAAAATATTCCATAAGAGAGAAATATATTTCAAAGAGCATAGTAGAATTAGGTTAGCCACCAAATATTCCATGCACATGCACATCTTGATCTAAGAGTATGACATTTCTCTCCTTGGATCCGGGATTTGACCTTACAATATATGCAAGGTAAGTATGCTATATATTTTATCCCTACCTAAAACTCCACATAAGCTTTATAGAAGTCGGATAAGAAGAGACAAAACAATGCTTTGACAAGGAACTATACACATTGAGCGATCTGAGAGAGTCATTTGAGGGGCAAAGCTATGTTTTAATTTGAAAATCTTTCAAAAACCCCAAGTTTTCTGAGCAGGGGAAGCGAGGATGCCTGGATTCTAATCTGTTCCATTCCTCAACCACCCAAGATGGTATGGTAGACACTTCAAAGTTCACATGTGTAGGTGAGGCTTAGAATAAGGTAATATCGCTACTAGTAAATTCCTCGGCTCCTTGAAAGAAGACTATCGGCTAGAATATTAGAACTTTTATGCAGTATATTTCTGTACTGTCGGTTAACTTGTATTGCTATGATCGAACTTGGGGGGCAGCTCGTAACCGGCTAAAGCAGATGAGCGGAGATGTAGAGAAAGATCAATTTTGAAGTTATCAAGATAAAAAAGAATATGGAGCCGATGCAGCTTTCAGTGATTGTGATGAAATGTCATCGGCTCGGGAAGAGAAGACCATCGGATCAAAATAGTTCGAAGCATGAAAACTCATACTTCGAACTAGGGGGCCTGTGTTTACACCAAAATTTGGTAAGCTTATCTTGGAAAGGAAGAGATCGGCCGATGATGTCAAAAGCAAGAAAGTTTCCTAATTAAGGGATATTTATGAGCCGGCCAGGAAATATTATTTAATAAATTTGATATAGGCATGATGTCTAGGTGCATATCAGAATAAAGGAAACAAGGACATGTATCAAACAAGGAAGCTTTATCAGTAAGGATTCTACATAAGGGAAATTAGAGTCCATGTATCTTGATATTTCTTTTTGTTATCAAGTCATGTTCGTTTAGGACTCTTATTAGCCCAAGGTATAAATATAAACCCCCGGCTATTGTATCAAAAACAACAATCAATCCAATATACAAGTCATTTAGTTTTTTGGCTCCGACCACCCCTTAGGAGTAGGAGTAGAGTAGATCTCGGCGAGTTCTTCAGCAAGTACGACTGCATTGATCCAGTCGACCTCCACTGCTTGTTGTAAGTACCGTCATGGCTTATACCTCTGTTCGTACGGCTGCATCGATCCGTTCGACCTCCACTATGACTCTAGTATAAGTTAGTTATCGATTCTTGCCTAGTTCAAGTATGGCTGCATCGATCCGATCGACCCCCACTGCATGAACTAGATCAAGGTCAAGTTATTGGCTCTACCTTAGAATGACAGTCTTTGGTAGATTCATTAAGTTACCGATATTGCTTTCATTATTCATCTAAATTACAGCAATATCACTCTGCCCGATTAGGATTGATCTAGATTGGCCTTATATCCTGTTTAGCCCATCGTTTGTTAATCTAAAACTGATCTAATGTGTACATTACACGATGAGTTACATTTTATCCACTGTTTTACATCAATCTTGATCGTGCATAGCGTGCGGTTAAAGCATGTTGCGTCTTGAGTTGATTTATTGGCTAGCAAAAACCGTTCCATAGCCCGTTATCATGGCCTGTGTGATTCTGCCTCACACCCCATTGTTAGCACCATGAAGTGGGGATCGTTATTCGGTAGATCTATTCCTGATAAGGCATGACTTTAACTGTGCGCTATGCCTGAATCGGCTATTTTAGCCGATATCGAGTGCTTTCACGAATAGTTCACATCATGAGATCATTGAAGTAAAGATAGGTTGAAAGATGTGGTAGCCCCATGATCTTATTATTGTATTACGGCCTACATGATTCTACCTTATGCCCCACTGATATTAGTAATAAGTTAGGGTCATTGAGTCTATTGTTATTTCTACTGGCCTGCATGATTCTGCCTCATGCCCCACTGGTCATAGCGGTAGATGAGATCTAACATGTTTATTAGATTTATCTTTATTAAATGGTTAAATGGTGTTGAATTGTTTCTTTATATAAAAGGGGTTCGTTTGCTTGTAATCATTGGCTCAACATAAACTAATCATTGTTGACATCTTATTGCCATTGATTAGTATCTACTCAAATAACGACATTTATCTTGAATGATAATCGATTCTTCTTATACAACCCAATGAGCTTTAACCGATTTATTCTCATGAATATGCTGGAATTGACTAGTTTAGTCGATCTCCTTAAATATTGGCTCTCAGAGCCGCACATTTGGGACTGTCTGGCAACACCGGCAAGTTCCGCCCTTAATTACAGATATGCTTTCTCTCCTTGTCAATTATAGGGTCAAATTGACTAGGCACGTCTCGGGAGGAGTGCGTAGGATCAACCATCCCTACGCTGAAGCTAGGTGGATCTATAGCTCCATCGAGCAGACCCTTCCAGCTTGCTGCGTGTGTCCTCGGCATAGGACAAAAATTATGTGTCGATAGTATTATATTTCTAGTTAATGTGAAGAAGCGAAAGAGCCTGTAACCTAGTGGTTAAGTCTTAGTAGTACCTCGCGTCCTGCATTCTACTCCATGTGACAGCGAACATTACAAGATTCCCGTTGACAGTGAGGCGCCTATAGTGACTTTCGTCAATCTCGAGGATTTGCCGACCTAGTCTTCCAAGATGCTCATAGGGGTAGGGTTTGCATGTGTGCATTCATAGAGCTCAGTATGCGTGTGTTATGAGCGTCTGTGTTATACTGTGTAATCTCAAAAAAAAGTTAACATGGAGTGATGGGGTTCTTCACCCTATATATATATACACCAACCCCTCCTAAAAATAGGCCTGGTCCTGTCAATTTAGTGGCCTAGAGCGAACCTAGAAAACTGGGCCCTTTAATACAACTCTGATAATATAATAATATTTCTAATAAGTGTAATGCATAAAAAAACATTCTTCTCAAACAAGTTATACTTCTTACCTTGAAAACTTCTTCTAACATTTACGGATGCGAATTCATTAATAATGGCATCAATATCAATTTCATCTAATAATTTATTCTTGATGCATAAAGTTGCCAAACTATTTAATCTTTCTTGTGACATTATGGACCTCAAATAATTCTCAATAATTTAAGATTTGAAATGTAACACCCCTAGTGTTAAGCATCACTAAAACTTGATTATGTCATCATCATGAATGTTAATCTTCTATAGTAGCTCACCATACCTTGCATTCACTAAAATCAATATTCAATTGCTAGCAGTGCAATGCATGTGTGATGTAATGTGCTAAAATTAAAAATCCTTTTAAAGTACTTTGTGACCTTCTATTTTTGAATTTCACCAAAATACTTGAAATTATACTCTAATAAACTTTGAGGTGTAAAGTAGGTGCTATACACTAGTGTCAAGTGTAGGGTATGAATTCAAGTTTAACTCATTAAAATTTGAGCTCAAATTTGAATTCAGCAATGAAATTCAGCACTTAGTCATTTTGGCTGTCTAGGATTTCAACTTTGAGTTCAATTTTGTGGGATTTATTAAAATGAATTTTTCAAATAAACTTGTGGCAAACAATAGTATCACTTCAAAGTATAAAGTTTGTACCTCAGAACCATGCTATCGGTTGTGATGTTTGATCATTAATTAATCACCAATTAATTCACCAAATTAGCTAAGCTAAATGGTTTGCAAAACCCTAACTATCAGAGTAGAAGTTCAAAGTTTTAGTTTTGCTCAACCCATGTCCTTGGCCTTAGATCTCTCTAACCAGTGAGAATTAGAGCTTGATTCTTTAAACAAAGATGAAGACCACATGAAGATGAACAACTTTTATTTTTGGTGATCATCGAACTGTTGTTTGGAATTGGAAGAAAAAGGAAGAAGAATATCGGGTTTCAGGGTGCTACAGTGTCACTGGCGAGCTATCTACCTGCTTCAGCGTTGGTGGTGGCCGTAGACCGTTTTCCCACCGCTCTCGCGTGTGTTGACGCGTAGCTACTTCCTTGGCCACTGACATAAGCAGGAGCTAGACGCCCAGATGCCGCGTCATCGCCCTTATCTCAGCCAAGCCAGCCGCCGCCTCTTCTTTCTCCTTTTCTAGTGCTACCGTCGAGCTATTGCTGCATCAGGCAATTTCTCCTGCCACCAGTTTTGGTTCCTACCCAATTTGCCTCGCCCATAGCTTCGCCATCCGTGTTGCATTTCTTCTTGACCTGCTATCGCCAACTCTACCTGTCAGAGTTGCCTACGTGACACCATCTTCCTCCTTAATGTTCGCCAAGCGCCGCCGTGACCACCTCACCGTGGTCAGGCTACTCAGGTTAACCTTGTCACTTCAGCTTTCATGTTTTAGCTCTACCACGATGCCCTATTGCTCATCGGCGCAACCATTTTACCTCTACCATACAGAACTCAGTCGGAAAGCACCTTCGTCGTGAGTTCATGCCGCCACCATTGTCCTCACCACCGACCGTGCAGCTCTGTCTTGCCTTTGTCTCAACCAGCAAGCACATCATCTTCTTGGTGAGCCCCTGATACTAGCCTAAGTCACTAGCTAGGTTGATTAGGCTTGGGTTTGGCCAGAGCGCTACCACACCGGCGAGCTCTGCTCTGTTGTGCCGCCTTGGCCGTAGGCAAGCTCGTCCTAAACCCTAATCTACCCGAATGACCCGTCGGGTGAGTTCGCGAGGTCAAGAGGAGTGTGTAGGAGCTAACCCTATCACCGGCATTGTTGCCGGTGATCGACCGCCGTGCCAGAGCGCCGCCATGCTGCTGGAGCCACCGTCGTGCTTGCTGCTATGCACTAGAGGCTCGACTGTCACCTCCAATGTATGCATGGGAGAGAGACGAGCCCATCGGTGATGGTCTCGTCGCCGACGAGAACCCACCACTCAATGGAGGGTAGAGGGAGAGTGGGTGAGAAAAGGATTTAATCCTTTATCAATTTTCTGAAAATGGTAATTAAATGATGAATCTTGTTTAATTTATAACTAATTAATTATAGCTGATAAAATTATGAAAAGTTTTGTGTAGGCTTGTTACTTAATCATGGAAAAATATAAGTTTGCCAAAATCAATACTTTCTAGGTCTAAAAATTACATATTTTAATTAATAAATGGACATTCTACGATTTTTATAGGTTAAAATAATTATCCTAAAATCATGAAATTTTGTGAGTATGCTTCATATGCTTAGACTAGTCTTCACAAAATTTTGTGGGCACTGTTTTGATGAAAGTAAAATGTCCACTTAATTCAAATGCCTTTTATGGATTAATAAAAATACCAAAATGATTTTTATAAATCACTAAATAACTTTGTTGTGCTTTTGGACTTGATTGAGCACCATGGAACATAAAGCCCTTGTTGTTGCTTGGTAATTACTTTGAAGGATTATTGTACTCATATCTAACTTGTCAAATAATAATAATTAAATTGCTTGGTGAATAGATATAGTAATTGTTTAGGGAAGGAAAGTTGTACTCAAGTTATTTAATTTTGTTAGATTATCATAATCCATGTTTAGTGCATCATCATACTAAAGCATGCATCTTCATTCCGTTTAGTGAACGATAGTGGGAATTCTATAGTTGAGCAAGAGAAGGTTTTTCTGTTAGTGGATTGGATCTGTTATCTGTGGTTTTCTAAATTATCTAACAACCCCGACACTGCAGGCAAGCCCCTAGAGCATAAACCATTTCCTTGTGTTTTACAAATGTTAAACACATAAGTCTATGCTTTGTGCATTTAAGTGAATAGGAGTTGGTTGAAATACCAATTGTTGCATGCCTGTCTTGACTTTTCAATACTCATCCTTGTCACATTGGTTAGTTAAACTAGTTTAATGATGCTTAGTCATGCTTAGATGATAAGAGTTGAGTCATGAGTTAATGGTTCTATGCTCAATGTTGGTTCTAAGGTTTAATAATGATCACAAATTTAATTTGAGACCAAGCAAACTCTTTGCTTACGTCAAGAATGGAGTCTTGACATAGTGCTATGTCTGTGTTGATTAAGGAACATTCGTTGTAGGCCTATTGTGATTGAGACTTTGTAGTACTGGTCATATACCCTAGGTAAGCCTGATACCTTGGCTATTCTATTATGTGAAAAGACAATTGCACACTGGATGTGGGAGATGGTGAGAATAGCATGTACCCATACTGTGAAACCGCTAGGAGCGGTGCAAGGAGGTGGAGTACTATGCTCTCAGGTAGCGTAGACCGGTTCATGTTTTGGAGGATCTGAGTGAAGGTTGATATACGTAGATCCGGGACCTACGTATGTCAGTGTGGTAAGGAAACCCTAGCTAGTTCTAATCGATTCGAATCGATGTTGCTTCTTGGAGAAGGAGACTCAATCCTCCTGATCACTCTTCGTAGTTAATTAATGAAACAAGGACACTGTTGATCACACTACTATAGATTGATTTATCACTATCGCCCCTTTCACTACCGTAGCAATCGAAGCGATGGTGTTATACTTCCACCACCGGTTGGACCGATAGCGAGGCCTCCTGAGGAAGGAATTCGATAGTTGAAACTTCTATCACCGATGGGTTAACAATAGATGCGGCTGTGGTATTTTCTCAGTCATATGAAAAGCCAAGCCATCTAGGATATGTGTTATGGCCGCTAGCCCTCCATGACTATTTGGTCTTCTAGTGATAAAGTTAGCGTGAGTTATTTCCCAACTACCCACAACATAGTCGCATCACCATTACTTGCACTTCTCCATCTTCAAGGTTGGCGTATTTAACCATGGTCTGGATGCACCTCTTGGGATCAATCCACACACTCTTGAATCCACACACTCATGAGCTACTATATCTTTCCTCATCGCCAAGAAGTGCTTTGGCCAGTGAGAGGAGCAAGATGGAGATAAAGCACCTCATAGGGTATTTGGAGAAGTCATTCAAGATTGGGTGCCTTATATTCCATAACCTTGCCTGCCCCTTAGCATCGAGAGCAGATCTGCATCCCTCGATACTAAGAGGTAGCAAGATTATGGAATATAAAGAACCTCACTGAGATGCAGGTGCAAGTTTTGTGAGGTGCTCCTTCACCATCCTTAGCGAGGTGATGCCACTAAACAGGAGCTTGACCTTGATGATTGCAGATCTTCTTGCAAGTCTTGTGTTAATAGAAGATCTATAATCATCTGGTTCTCTCCTATTTAAGGGCTCCATACTCGATTGGGTGTGCTTCAAGTTTGTGAGGTGCTCATTCTTCAAGATTGGGTGCTTATATTCCATCTTGCAGCTCTCACTGGTCAAGAAGTAGATAACATTTCTTGACTGTGAGGTACATCATGTAGCTCTCATGGTCAAGAAGCAGATCGCATCCCTTGACCATGAGGGTTGCAAGATGGAAGGTAGAGCACCTCACTGAGGGTTAAGTTTTGTGATGTGCTACGTCATTCTTTAGATTCCATGATCTTTGTACCTCAGAGGATCGAGATGCAGATCTATTGGTTTGGATGCGCAAACCACCGTATGATACGAATCTATTATCGCTTAGACCTCAATGGAAAATATGTAAAGAAGTACTATATATACCCAAGTATTTGGGTCCATGCTTGATAGCCGAGTCTCATCGGTTCAAAATATAGCTAACACCTAAAGTATCGCCTTTAGAACAAAAAATAATAATAAAAGACATAGGATCAAAATTGACATTCAAATAGTAGATTTTTTACTTATAAGACCCTTGATATAACCTATGGTCCTGAGAAAACATTGTTTACAACATCTTCGGCATGGATGATCACTGTGATTGTCTCGACAACATCAGCAAAGTCTCTAATCAGGTCCTCGATCTTCTAAGCCTGATCAGTGTTCGAAAAACCAGGTTTTAGGTGACGGAGCTCGTGCCCTGAACACAGTTGCGCTGTAGCCAAAGCGGTACCGGCACCATAGCAGGACCCCATGAGTTGCCACTTTGTTGGCGATGCTTAACTTGTAATCCTACCACAAACATTTAAACAAAAAATAAGCAAATGTAAAAAACCAAAACTTAAAATTAGGGGGTTTTAGTCACACTTTCCATGAGTTTTGGTACAAGCATATTTTGCTGGTCACAAACATAAAATGCATAGAGAAATTCACCGAAAGGCACTTTTCGATGTTGAATTGCACAAAGGAATGACAAAGGCACCTACCAACTAAACTCAAACAGAGCAAAGCACCACCAGGAAGCGAATCCAGATCTAGCCCAAAGCCTACCATGTGAAGGAGGTGGCCAGAGGCAGTGGTCAAGGGGTGGCTGACCATAGGGGGCGGGCGACCCCCTCTAGGTGCCTCCCTGCCTCTCCTCACTCTAGCGGTGGCATTCCACCATGCTAAGGTGGTGAAGCTTCTGTTTCGCGCCAAGAATAGCTTGAAGCACCGCCATCCTCTGTATATTAATAGAGGGGTAGGGCTACCCTCTACAAGATAATAAAAGAGAGAAAGGAAGAGAGGGAGAGTTTCATTTTTGCTTAGCTTTAGCTAGAATAAGGGTGGAGTGAGTGAGGAAAGAGTTGGAGAAGTGTTGGGGCTGTCGGTAGCCTCCCTTAGTGTACTCCCAACACTTAGCAGAAGCATGTCGGAGCTAGGTACTCCTCCGCTTGTACCTCTACGAGCAACTTACTACTTGAAGTAAGAAGTTTGTGTTTAACTTTGGCATTGATATACTAAGAAAGCTACCTTTCTTCATTATAAACTTGTGGGTTCGTCATCCGTCCTTGTGGTGGGTACTCTAGTAGAAGGGCCCTGATAGAGACAGATAACCCTTGCATGCACGCTAGAGTAATAGTCGATGGCGTAGACATGTCTAGGCTAGAAGCTATCTTCATTTACCTTGTTCCCCACGATTGAGGGGTAGGCGGCAGTTGGTGACAGCCCTATCCATCCCTTGTATTCCCCCACGTCCGGGTTCAACGTAGGCTATAGGCCGGCCTCGTCTGGTAGACCAGGTGTGATCCGATGCCCAAAAGAAGTCTATAGTGTCAAAGTTATCTTCACTTAGGATATATATTCTTAGAAAAACCTCACTACTCAAGCTACCTTTCTCTTGTTCTCTTTAGGTGAACTAGCTAAGAGACTCACACATCTATTCCTTTGGGAAAATACGATACCCTGAATAACTCTAGGTGAAGTGCTACAACGGTGTATCCGTGCGCTTGCGGATTCCTTTGCTTATGCTAAGAAACGCCAACAAGCATTTCTGACGCCGTTGCCGATGAATAGTTGTCATATTAGTCACCGAACCTAGTCACCTATGTATCTTTTATTTTACCTTTCTTTTTATTCTTTTCCAATGGAGCACAAAATAATTCACCAACTTTCTTCTCCCAAGGGCGAGTTCTTAGAGCCACCACAATCCTCAAAGCCAACCACAACTTCTAGATATGAACTCTGTCCTAGCTTTATAGCCATGGTTCGACAACAAACCTTCTTGGGGGTTGATTACGAAAACCCCTACCCACTAGCCTTCGTTACGCTTTCTTGAATAGCGACAAACAAGCTCCTGTAATCATAAGCGACAATCTTACTGATGAGGAGACATCCAAACTCATCGCTATCTTAGAAAAACATAGGTCAGTTTTTGGGTATTCACTCCAAGATCTTAAGGGGATAAGTTCAACGCTTTGTACCCATCATATCCCTATTGACCCTACAAGCACACCATCACACGAACCCCAATGCAGGCTCAATAACATGATGCTGGAAAGTCATGAAGAAGGAAGTCCTAAAACTTCTTCATGCTGGGATTATCTATCGCGTACCTCATAGCGACTGGGTCAGCCCTATCCAGGTGGTGCCCAAGAAAGGGGGCATGATGGTCGTAGAAAACAATAAGAACGAATTCATCCCACAACGAACCATCATAGGGTGGAGGATGTGTATAGACTACCGAAAACTTAACGCGGCCACAAACAAAGACCACTTCCCACTGCCCTTCATTGATGAAATGTTAGAGCGGTTGGCGAAGTACTCCTTGTTTTGTTTTCTCGATGGGTATTCAGGGTATCACCAAATTCCTTTCCACCTCGATGATCAAAGCAAGACTACTTTTACATGCCCATATGGAACATTTGCATATAGACGAATGTCTTTTGGGCTGTGTAATGCACCCACCTCTTTTCAAAGGTGCATGATGTCAATTTTCTCAGACATGATAGAAGAAATTATGAAGGTTTTCATGTATGATTTTTCAGTCTATGGAAAACTTTTGATCATTGTCTAGAAAATTTAGACAAAGTCTTGCAACGATGCTAGGAAAAAGATTTAGTGCTTAATTGGGAAAAATGTCAGTTTATGGTTCGAGAGGGCATCGTTCTTGGACACTTAGTGTCTGAGAGGCGGATTGAAGTTGACAAAGCAAAAATTGAAGTTATAAAATAGCTACCACCCCCTGTGAACATAAAAGGAATCATAGCTTTTTAGGACACACATGTTTTTACAGATGATTTATTAAGGTCTTCTCACAAATCTCTAGGCCATTGATGAACCTACTAGCTAAGGATGTACCTTTTGAGTTCACTGATGAGTGCTTAAATGTTTTCCAAACACTAAAGAAAGCACTCATCTCAGCACCAATCATCCAACCACTTGAGTGGTCACTGCAATTTGAAATAATGTGCGATGCTATTGATTATGCCGTTGGTACGGTCCTTGGCCAAACCAAAGACAAAAAGCATCATTCAATTGCATATGCTGGTAAAACACTGACTCGAGCACAACTTAATTATGCCACCACAGAAAAAGAACTTCTTGCAGTTGTTTTTGCTATTGATAAATTTAGATCTTACTTAGTGGGAGCAAAAATAATTGTTTACACCAATCATGATGCACTTAAATATTAGCTCACTAAGAAAGATTCAAAACCATGCCTCATGAGATGGATTCGTCTACTCCAAGAATTTGACTTAGAAATAAAAGATAAAAAGGGAGTAGAGAATACTGTTTCAGATCATTTGTCGCTTATGCCAGCCACTAACATGCAGGAACTACCAATCAATGACTTCCTACATGACGACATGCAGCTAAGGACGACGGATTCAAACCCATGGTACGCGAACATTGTCAATTTCATGGCTTCAGGGTACGTACCACCGGGCGAGAATAGGAAGAAGCTACAAACTAAAAGCAAATGTCACCTTTGGGATGACCCGTAAGTCTACAGGATATGTGTTGATGGCCTATTAAGAAGCTGCATGCCTACGGCAGAGGGATACAAATCATCAAAAAATGTCATGCTGCTCCATACGGAGGCCACTATGGAGCATCCCACACTTAAGACAAAATCTAGCACTGCGAATTCTTCTGGCCAACGATGTACGAAGACACCAAAGAATTTATCCAAAGGTGTTGAAAATGCCAGTTGCAAAGTGGCATCACGTCTCACAATGCAATGCCCCTCAACTACAACCTTTAAATAGAAATATTTAGATGTGTTGGGCATTGACTTCATGGGGCTATTCTAAAAGTCCCAAGTTTGCGAGTACATCGTTGTCACCTTCGACTACGTATCAAAATGGGTGGAAGCTTTGCCATGCAGAGCTACTGATGCCAAGAGTGCCAAGGAAAATGTTTCACAAAGTGATATTCCCTCGCTTTTGGAACACCAAGAATGGTAATAAGCGATGGGGGGTCCCACTTCATCGACAAGACCTTCAGAGCCTTTCTAAGGGAACTTAGAGCCAAGCACAACTTAGCCACCCCATACCACCCACAGACTAGTGGCCAAGCAGAAACTTTAAATAAACAAATCAAAAATATCCTATAGAAGACGGTCAATGATATGGGGAAGGGATGGAAGAACAAGCTTCCTAATGCACTCTAGGCATACAGGGCAGCTTATAAAACCCCCATTGGCATGTCGCCGTTCTAGCTCTTTTATGGAAAGAGCTGCCACTTACTAATTGAGCTTGGGCACCGAGCTCACTGGGTAATCAAGAACTGGAACATGATGTAAGGCTAGCTGGCAAGAACTGACAAAAGCAAATCTCTGAACTAGAAGAATTGTGTGAGAAAGCCTACCACAGTGCCAGACTTTACAAAGAAAGAACCATGAGATGGCATGACCACTGAATCCAAAAAGAATTCAAGGAGGGAGACAAGGTCTTACTATTCAACTCCTGAGTCAAGCTCTTCGGTAAAGGTAAGCTACATAGCAAATGGGAAGGACCATTCACAGTCAACTCATCAACGCACGGCGAGATCACCATCCAAGACAATGACAGTGACACTTTTAAAGTTAATGGTCAAAGATTGAAAGTTTTCTTACAACCTTCTCATGATATAAATCAAGAAATTGATGAAATAAACTTAGTCTCTTTTGATGAATTCATTGCAAATCTATGAAAATTCAAATATCTCTAACATGTTCTTGCATTGAACAATGTTACTCACATGCTCTTCTCATTCACAATCATACACTATGTGAAAATAATACTTTGCTCATGTCTTATTTAAGAAAATAACATATAAAATTTTCAAATATGTTTAAAACTTGAGGATAATAATAGAACACCGTAGGGATTAGGTATTCATACATGTAAGAATGAATAGAAGGAAGCGCGGTCAGGGCAACGCCCCTCAGGGGACGGGTGACCCCTAGGAGCGGCCACCCCCATCCTGGCTCCCCTTGCGCGCTGTATGCTGGGATAGCTTCTTCTGACCAAGTACATTGTGATCATCTAGGGTTTAGCACCAAAATATCTTTCCCTCGCGCTATACCTGAGCCTATATAAAGGACCCTACAACCTCCTCCTATTCCACACCAAAGGCATTCCTTCCCTTTACACTTAGCATTGATCCAAAGCATCCTAGTGAGCCATGGCCAATAGAGAGCTCGCTCTGTACACCGGCTCCAACTCCACCTTCAACCTAGGGGAGATTCCATAGCCCATCAACCCAACACCTGAAAACACCTATGTGAGAGAGGAAGCATGCGCTGTTAGAATGGCTCCACTTGCCGTCACGCCTCCACTCCGTTGCAGTGCAAGTGGTGGAATGAGCGTGCAGTCCATGGCTTGGACCAAGGTGCCATAGGCTGATGCCCAGCCTAGGCGGGCGCCCCCATCAAGGTCAGGCTTCAAGGGCCAATAGCCTCAAGCACTAAACTTTGGAAAGTGCTACAAAAAGCATCCATGTAACGCCTTTGGGCTACACCTGTTTATAGCTATAGCTACACTATAGTGGGGGTTCAAAAGCCCGATGGCAGGGTGTGTAAAGGGGCAGATGCGCAAACTAGGGAGAGGCAAGGGGCCAGCAACCCCTGTCCAAAAATCCATCTCGAAAGAGACAACTGGCTCCTCATCTCAACCCCTCAGGTTTAAGAGAACTACTAAGCCACCTATCTTAAAATCATGCGCCATCTTGAGGAGGATGAAGAGCCTGCACCTCCCGAAAATCCTCAGATCACCTCGCTAAAAAATAAGATCGTAAACCTACGTGAGGACATTCGAATCCTCAAGGGACAGCTAGATGATAGCAACATTAGAGCGACAAGCCTTGAGCACTAGTTAAATGTTTGCATATTTAGCTTCAGGCGTAGTCTGGCCAAGGTGGCAAGAGCTGGCACCGTAAAATACGTCCTTGAATAGGCACATGTTCTATTTTTAAGAACATGTTCTATTTTCTTAGGCGCATATTTCAATTCTTAATTCTTTTATTCCAAATTATTTTATTTTTTTCGAATCATGTAATGCACCTACCAGTTTAATGATAAAATAAAGTTTTCCTTTTGAATTATTTGTCTACACTTGTCTCTTGGATCTTTTTTGTTGTCGAATAGGAAATAAAGACAGGTACAAGTGTGGGGGAGGAGCCACAATCACCTCCATCTTTGCACAGATAAACAACACACACAAAAATCATAGTCTGTGCAACTTTCTCTCATTTTATTAATAAGAACTCTAAAACTGAATTCAAACAAATTAAAATAAAAAGTGATGCTCCATCTCCATAATCTACCTATGATTAAAAGTTCTTAGACCTTTTATTCCCTACTAATATTCCAAAAGAACTTGTGAACACTCATCATAGGGAACCCACTTTATCTTAGTAATTGATGAATGAGATATAGTAGGACGATATGACACTTACCTATTCCTGCAAAGTACTTGGGATTTATTTTATAAAACAAAATTTCAAATAGCATGTTCCTTGAATGACATATAAATACCTACCAAGGCCATGTGTGTTAATACATGACATAAACCTTCCACATATGCCTCTTACTTTGTGTTGAGTTCGGTCGAATTTTGTCACCCCTGTTGAGAGATGTTTCATGATCCCAAGATCAAAACTCACGTACATGCCACAAATAAACAGTTGTTCCTACACTTGGAATACGCTAAAGCATGTTTCCATTACCCACAAATGAATACTCCATGCTCTAAAAAATGATCTCCCTAGCATATTTTTAGAAAAAAAGATGAAGGCTATGCATTGAAAAAATATATAGGGACACATGAAGGTCCCAAAAGCATATATATATATACATATGATGAGCACATGAAGGCTCATAGAAAAATATATATGTGATAGCCATGTCTCCAAATAAAAAAGCTAGAAAAGGAGATCATATCAAATAGAGAAGTATGATTCCACCAAAAATTCCACACACTTGCACTGTTTTGATCTAAGAGTATGACCCTTCTCTACGGTGAGGTCTAGGATTTGACTTTACAACATATGCAAGGTAAGTGTGCCCTAGAATATTCATCCCTACCTAAAGCTCCATATAAGCCTTATAGAAGTAGGATGATCAAAAGGAAGGCAAGAACTTTCAAATATGCCTTGGTAAGCAACCACTTACAAATTTGAGTGACCTGAGTGAATCATTCAAGGAACAAAAGTTATCTTTATGTTTTCAAAATTATGTGTCGGTGTTTCGAGTTTCCACCAACAAGTAAATTTCTAATATTGTGCATCTGGCTTGGATGGTGTGCTAAGAGGACATGAGGTTTATACTGGTTCAGGCAGAATGTCCCTACAGTCCAGTTTGTTGCTGCCTGCTCATGTTACAAGCACTAAAAGTTCATAGTGGGGGTTTCATACGGACGAGAGAGGGATAGGTCCCAAGTCTCTGATGGAAAGGGTGAATGGGTGCCGAGAGCTCGGGCGCTGCTCGGCTACGTGTTCGAGATTTGGTGGATCGATCGGATTCAAGTCCGGTGGTTCGATGCAATGTGTTGCGATTGTTCAGTCCAATGCCCCCTAATGGGACGCCCTGCTTTCCGTTTTATAGGCCAAGGGAAAGCACGGGTTACAGTGGAGGGAAAAGGGAAGAACGAGAAGGAGAAGAGGTCCTCTAGGATCATCGAGTCCTTCTTTTCCTTCATGTGGGTCCCACTGACCCTATAGACATCAATAGGGATAGCTCCCCATCGTGGCCCTATCCGTCACTGATGCCATGCGTAGGCATCGTCTCTCGGTCATGGCGCCCCACTCCATCCTAACGGATGTTGTGGTGAACTGACGCATCCATCATTTCCCGTATGAGGGTTAGGCAGAACAGCACTAGTATGCCCAATGCTGTTCTTGATGTGAGTCCCCAGGTATGGCCTGTCACAGCCACGGGTTACATTGGGGCATGCCGGTCACCTCCCTAGTGTCAGAGCTTTGACCTAGGCCCATACACTTGGACCTAGAGTGGTTGACAGTGGCATGGGTCTCTGTCAGGCGAGATGAGCCCCCAGCCTTGGGGTCAGGCGAGGCGGAGTTCCTCCCTAGAGGCCAGGTGAGGTGGAGTTCCTCCCTAGAGGCTAGGCAAGGCGGAGCCCAAACCCAAGGGTCGGGTGAGGTGGAGCTAGCCCTTAGAGCTTGGGCGAAGTGGAGCCCATGGCCATGGTGTTGGGCGAGGCGAAGTTCCTCAAGAGAGGCCAGGTAAGGTGGAGCACAAACCCAAGGCTCGGGCGGGGTGGAGCCCAAACCTAACGGTCAGGCGAGGTGGAGCTTGCCCTCAGAGGTCGGGCAAGATGGAGCCCACCCCAAGAGGTCAGGCGAGGCTGAGTCTACCCTCAGGGGTTAGCTAAGGTAGAGCTAGTGACCTCGGTGTTAGGCGAGGCGGAGCCACCCTCAGGGGTCGGGCGAGGCAGAGCCCATGGGCTTAGTGTCGAGAGAGGTGGAGCCACCCTTAGGGGTCAAGCGAGGTAGAGTCCATGGCCTTGGTGTCAGGCGAGGTGGAGCCACCCTTAGGGGTTGGGCGAGGTAGAGCCCGTGGCCTCAGTGTCGAGCAAGGCGGAACCAACCCTTAGGGATCGAGCGTGGTGGAGTTTGCACCCCTAGGGATCGGTTAAGCTATAGTCGTACACTTGTCTGCTCGGATGAGTTAATGTTGATGGTTATTAGGTCCTCCTCTTCGAATACCCTAGTATTGGTCCCTGATAGTAGCCCCCGAACCAGTGGAGGAGTAGAATACTCCTTTGGAGGTTTTTCCAAACAGGGGCACTCTAAGGGCCTTGGCCTTCTTTTGTTGCCCATGGCTTGTCCTAGGGATGGTGGTTCCCTCTCATCAAGGTAGGACCCTTTGCGGGTATGGCCATGAGATTTTGGTGGGTTGGAAAAGGTCTTTCCTGATTTTTGACCCCCACGGGGGTCCATCGTTCAGTGACCGTGTGTCCGATCTCCTTGTGAGTCCAACTTTCCTCAAGCCCCCACGCATAGTGGGGGTCCAGTCAAAGGTCGACTTGCCTTTGTGATATCACTCTATCCATGGTTTCCACAACTAGAGGGGTGAGCTATGCCCTGATTTTCATCTATGGATGAGCCATGGTGCTCGGTGAGTTGTTAGCTGGCTAGTTTGAGTGGGGTCCCGGCATCCTGTTCATGGGGATCCGGCTAGGGTTAGCTTGGTGACCGACTTTAGATTATCAGCGGTCAATCCATATAGTTCTTAGGTCCGTTCGATTGGTCTCGAGGGCTCTCTGCCTTTCATCTTGGAAAAACCACAGATCATACCCGACCGAGACTTGATCGTGGGCCGAATTGCCCGTGGCGCTCATGAACCTAGGCACTGGTCACTTGTGGGCCCATCCCTTACTCTAAGGTGCCCAGAGCGGTTGTCAAAACCTTCAAGCTCTTGGGCCCATGTAGGCCCTAGAGGTGTTTTTTATCCGTATTCCTCTTACATGTTGTGAGTCGTGGCCCATCCAGAGAGGCGAAACGTCCGACGAGTTTTTTGAGGGAACGGAGAGAGATTGCATGCGCACTTCCCACGATGAGACATTGTGGCGGATCATGGTAGCTGTGGAGATCTAGGTGGGCGGTTGGTTTCCTCGCACCTGTCACCCCTATAAAACCAAAGGATTTGCCTAGGGTTCCCCATCTCCGCATCCCTGTAACACCCCTGGTGTTTTAAATACTAAAACCTGCCATGTCATCATATGCATTGCAAATCATTTGGTCTTAGTAAAAAAATTTATATGCATACACTAAAACAAGTTTACCTTTATGTTGTATGTGTTGATTTGTATGGTTTGAATCAAGTTTGAAATCTTGGTTTTATTTTGAATTTCCGAAAACCCTAATTTCAGCGTTTAAGTTTACCCTGAAAAACCCCATTTCAAAATCTAAGCAAATTTTGGGGTTGAGCCTAAAAGCAAAAGTGTAGAGTTTGTCTAGATGTACAAAGTTAATTTTTGGAGTTTTCAAAGTTGTTTTATAAAATTTGAAGTAATTTGAAAAGGCGTAGATTCTTGAAATGTCCCATTTTTGAATTCAAACTTGCATTTCAAAATATCGACCAAATTTGGGTATGGTTATAAAAGAAAAGTTGTAGAACTTTGAATTTGGAACAACTTTTATTTTTCAAGATTTTTGAGTTTCCATATAAAATTGGGAGTATTTTGGGTTTGAAATCGAGTGGCAATTTTGTAATTGCAGTGAACAGTAACCGCGGAAACCACCTCACCGACGGCGAGCTTCTATTGCGTTCTGGTCGTCGCCGTGGCCACCTTTGGCTCCCCGCTAGCGTGGAGAAGGCCCCTGCGTGGCTTCTCTTTGCTTCCTAGTCATGTTTTAAGCCCCGACACAGTCGTCGTTCTCTTCTTTCTCCTCTGTTTTTCTAGTCGCCACCGTCGCTGCTCCGTCGTGCTTGCGCTGTCGCTGTAGTGACTTTACCATCTCGGCAAAGCCTGTCCCAGCTCTGCCTACTCCTTGCGAACCTAGTTCACTGAGCCTTGGTGCCTGATTTCACCGAGGAACACCGCTCGCTGCCTTTCTTCCTTGCGGCCGGCAGCATCGCCGTCGCGTGCGCTTCACCGTGGTCGTCGCTCTACGGTGAGTCGCTGCTCTTGCTAAGTGTTGATCCAGCTTCACCTTGATGCCGTGGTGCTTTATGCCTTGTTGCTTGGTCATTTCTTCCACCGCAGCCACCGGAACATCGCTGTCATCGTTGCTCGCGCCGCGGCGGCTGCTGTGATCGTCAACCTACCTCTTCGCTCCTCCTCCGGTCCCGCTTTTTGCTCAATCGCGTTCGGGGTGAGCTGCTGAACCTTCCCATGTAGTTTGTTTAAGCTCTACCGGTCTTGTTTCACTGGCATAGCACAACCACTCTGCCGTGTCTACCATGGCCGGCGTCGAGCTCGTATTGAGCTGTAATCGATGCAAGTAGTGACATCAGTAGTTGCGCCTAGTCGTGGTGAACATGTTGGTGCCTTCGCCATCGCCGTTGATCTCACCGGCGGCAAGAAATCACCGGTCAGTGCGCGTAGTCGCCATGGTCAGCGTAGGGAACAGGACTGACGGGTGGGGTCAAGATGTCAGTGGCGGTTTGATTTGAAAATGGAAATTTTTCTTTTTCAGAAATAAATGAATAGTATGAGTTTTTGTTATTTTTGTGTAGAATTATTTAGAGCTCCAAAAATTATGAAAATTTTTGTGTGACCTCTTTGTGATGTATAATATTTAGGAAAAATATGAAACATTGCTTTTCAGTAATTTTTGAATGTGATAAAAATTGCTTAATTAATTAATAAATGAGTTTCCATGATTTTTCTAGGCTTAAATAATTATCCAAAAATTATAAATTTTTTTTGCCACTTAGTTATCATGTGATGAACCTTTACAAAAATTTTGAGCTCAATTGGAACAAGTTGATTTATTTCATAATTTTGAATTAAATAATTAATTCATAAAAGCAAATAGTAACCTTTAATGATTTAGGTTTTGTTTGAATTTTTGGATTGAGTGGTGACCTTGGGTCATTAGTTGGTAATGATCCTTGGCAATTGAAATAAGTGTTTTGAAAAAGGTTTAGTTAGTTTTGACTTCTAACTGTACCGCGAAGGAAAGTTGTATTCAAGTTTTTAACTTTCACATCCATTATCAAGCATCACGTTTTGTATCTCGCATCATATTAAACATGGCATTGTTACTATGTGTAGTGAACGAAAGTGAGCACGTGGTAGTTAATTAAGTTGAGGAGGAGGTTAATCCATCTGTTGAGGTCAGATTTGATATCTATGGAACGACTCCGGAACCTGACTTTTCCGCCAATCAAGGCAAGCCCCGGATGCATTTAAACCTACCTTGTGTTTTACAAATTTATATCGCTTTTACTTTTTAATACTACATTAAGTGATTAGGAGTGAGTGAAAACCTAATTGGTGCATTACCAACCTTGTTTTCCATATCTACCTTGTTACCAGTTTTACTTTGTAAATGCCTAGTTATGCTTAGCCATGCTTAGACAGATAAAAGTTGGGTGATTACCTGTCACCTATGAGTTTTAAATGGATCTTTAGTTACATTTGGTTACTTATATTATCATGAGATATGAGCATGTGGAATGATAAATCTAGACTAGGCGGACTCGGTGTATGAGAGCCACAAGACATGGATGTCTTGTGAGCGAGTTCTTTCCACCTGTATCGATTGAGGCCCATCTGTTGTTGAACTGCATGAGGTGAGACTTTGTAGTACTAACCACATACTCTAGTAAGCCTTAACTTGGTGATTCTATTATGAGAATGGCTACTTGCGCACTGGGAGTGGAGAGATGGCAGGAATAGCATGTACCCACGTGGCAATGGCTGGATTGGTGGAGTACTGTATTCTCGGGTAGCGTGGACCCGTTCTTATTTTAGAGGACCTGAGGGTAGGTTGGTATATGTAGGTTAGGGACCTACATATGTCGTGTGGTCTGGAATTCCCAGCTGGGTTTAATTGGTTCAAATCGTCGTTGCTCCTCGATTATGGAGACTCAACTCACTGTTCATCATCGTAGTTTAATAACTGGAACTTGAGTAAGGTTTGAGAAAGTGTTGGATATGAAGTTTCATGATCTCAATATGGATCATGTTAGCTTTGTATATGATCTTTTTGACGATAAAAATGTTGATATAAAGAATCTTGTTAGAGAGCTTTTATGCAAAAGAACTTTGATTATTGCTAAAGCCATACCTTGAATCCCGAAGCCTGCATTCCTGTGTTCTATCAATTTTATTTCGGTTAAGTCTTGTTGAGTACTTTTGTACTCAGGGTTCGTTGACCCTTGTTGCAGGTGAGCCTCATGGGTAGGTCTGTCTTGGACCGTGCTGCATGACTGTTGTTTCGATCGATGATGCCGAGTAAATGTTTGACCCTTGGGTAGGGTACTTATATTATGTGTTTGTATTATGTTACTAATGCCACTCCACTGCTATAGTTTTTAATATTAATCAAACTTAGTTTGTAAGGTTTGAACTAATGGTTTGTAAACTAAGTTATTGTAAGACTTCCACTATTTTACTCTGATGTAGATATTTGAATAAATGTTGTAATACTGCAATGACTCTATAATGGGATCCTGCTCAGAAATCATGGATGATTCGGGGTTCCTCGAGGACACCCGATAGACTTCTTAAGTTACTGGGAACATATGCATAGTCGTTAGAGGTCATTGGACAAGTGATAGGTGCATGTGGGCCCTATAATTTAGGAGGTTCTGCCACAGAATGGTATCAGAGCGATCGTTACAAAGTCTTTGTGGTATTGTTTTACAAAAACTTCAAAATGATTTGGGACAAATAAATATAACAACTATTGGTCCAAATTGCTTCTAGCTTATCTTATTTCATTCTCACCATTCCTTATTTGATCAAAAAGGCTTTGTGTGGTGGAGTAGTAATCTTATTATGCCCTATATAATAACAACTGTTGTCTTATACTTTATAAGCTTTGATGTTTATGTTCATATGGACGATTCATGCATCATGATTAATCCACTTGTTACTTATTTTCCCTCTTAGTCTAGAGTTAAGTAGTGAGTCTGGGTTAAATAGTGTAATCCATCCTGGCTACTATTGAGACTTGTATCAAATTGTCTTATTTGGATTAATCTTGCTTCCTATAGTATGGCTCATACCAAGATAATGCCCCATAAGTCCGTTGGACCCAAAGGAGTTCCTCGTCACCAGCTTGCCCCTAGAGGTGATGGTGCTAGCAGTAGCAGCTCTAGGCCTGATCCCTAGGTAGAGATATAGAGGCTTTCAGTAGAGTTAGCATAGGCTACTAGAGATAGGGCTGTAGATGCCATCCATGTGGGCGAGTTACAGGATAAATTGAGGTGTCTCACCACCGCTCATAAGAACTGTGAGCGTATGTTAGTTCATATGGTAGGAATGGAAGAAATGAAGCTTGGCATAGAGAAGATGTAGCTAGAGCCCGAGCTCATGAGCTAGAATTCTATGTAGAAGACTTAGAAGAACATAATACTAATCTGCATGAAGAAGTCCATAGGCTGAGCAATCTCCTAGATCCAAATCATGAACCTCAAGCTGATGCAATGGACCCTGGTGTCATCATTACTGATAATGATGAACTTAAAGAGGAAGAAGAAGAAGATCCAAAGAATTAGTGATGGTCGGATGAAAGTGATAATGAAGGCGGAAATGTTTCCAGAATGGATACCGATCCTGAAGTTTGAGGTGATCGAGGAGAAGAGTAGAGTTGTAAAATATTGAGTTCTAGTTTAGTTGGGTAGTCTTGCTTAAGTTCGAACTTGTGTTTAAATAAGTGGAACCAGTGTAATGTGTTTGTAGTCAGCTCTTTTAATAGTTCAATAAAGGCTTGTGAGTAAAGTTTGGTTTATCATGAATAGATGCATCGTACTCGGGGTTCGACTATTCCTGGTACTTCACAAGATGAGGATGGTATTCCTGATCCGCCACCAGTTCCACCAAATTTGGCTGATGCTATCGCAGCACTAGTCAATGTGACCATCGATAATGCCCGATTGCTTCGGGAGTTAGCTCAAAGTAATCAGAACATGATGCAAGGGAACCGTGGTCGCAATCATCCCAAGTATGAAGCTACGTATGTTGATTTCACAGATACAAGACCACCGGTGTTTACCAAGGCCGATGAACCACTGGAAGCTGATGATTGGCTTCGTACAATGGAGCAAAAGTTTGATCTCATTCCCTGCACGGAGTATCAGAAACCTGTTTTTGCTGCCCAACAGCTTAGAGGTGTAGCAGGTGCTTGGTGGGCAAACCTTGTGGCTATGCAACAAGCGGGTGTTCAGTTAACTTGGGCAGAGTTTCGTACTGCTTTCCAAGCCCATTATATCCTAGAGGGAGTTATGGCTATGAAGCTAGATGAGTTCCTTGCTTTGAAGCAAGGGGATCAAACGGTTATGCAATATGTGGGTAAATTCAATCACCTGTCACAGTATGCATCTGAACATGTCAACACAGATGCCAAGAAAAAGAAATGGTTTATGCGAGGTCTGAATACCAAACTACAGACAATGATGACTACATGTACCAATGTTACTTATCATGAGGCAGTGAACATTGCTATTGCTTCAGAAGAAAAATATCGGTAGCATAAGGAGATCAAGAAGAAAAAGAGTGTGCCATCTGGATCTTTTGGTGGAAATCAAAAGAGGCAAAAGATAATCTATCACCTAGTCAATCATTATCATCCTCCTTATCGTCCACCATAGTTCCAAGCCGGGCAACAATCAAATGGCCATCCTGCCACAACTTACTATAATCCACAACAGACAAATGTTCCTGGTGTCCGTGCTCCAACACCCCAGGGTCACAGTTATCCATGTTTCAATTGTGGAAGGTCCAGTCATTTCTCTAGGGAATGTCTATATCCCAAACAGTATAATCCAAATTTTTAGAAGGCTCCTGGCAATCAACAACAGGGTCAAGCTCAGAGCAAGAACAGCAACCAAAATGCTCAGAAGGGCAAAGATGACAAGAAGACAGGATGACTATTCTATATTCAAGCCGGGGAGATTCTAGAAGGGGAGCCCATGATGATGGGTATGTTTCCTATCGCCGATCATCCTGTAGTTATGCTTTTTGATTCTGGTGCATCTCATACATTCATCAATCGGACCTTTGTCATAAAGCATGAAATTCCAATTGGGTATACAAAGGAAAATTTCTTTATATAGTCGCCCGAGGGACTGTCTGTGTACTAAGGAAATGGTATACCAGGTACCCATAAACCTAGGTGGGCATATTTTTCCCACTACCATGATTATTCTCAAGGATCAGGATATAGATGTGATCTTGGGAATGAATTGGATGTATCATCATAAGGCTATTATAGATGCTTTGAATAGGACAATAAGGGTGAGTTTGCCTGATAGTAATTCCTAGCTTCTTATCCAACTTCCAACCTTAAGGAGATCAGTGGAAAAAGTTTGTGCAACTTCTATCAAGGAGATTAGAGATATCCCGGTAGTTTGTGAATTTCCGGATGTTTTTCCTGAAGATTTACCCGATCTACCACCAGATAGGGATGTTCAGTTTAACATAGAGTTAAAACCTGGAATAGCTCCAATCTCTCGGAGAGCTTATAGGATGCCTCCCAAGGAATTAGCCGAGTTGACGACTTAGTTGCAAGAGTTGATTGATAAGGGGTTTATCCAACCTAGTTCATCACCTTGGGGATGTCCTGCAATTTTTGTGAAAAAGAAAGATGAGACCCTGAGGTTGTGTGTTGACTATCGTCCATTGAATGAAGTAACCATTAAAAATAAGTATCCCTTACCTCGGACAGACTTGCTTTTTGATCAACTGGCTGGAGCCAAAGTTTTCTCCAAGATTGATTTGAGGTCAGGTTATCACCAAATCAAGATTAAGCCTGAAGATATTCCCAAAATGTCATTTACCACAAGATATGGATTATATGAATACTTGATAATGTCTTTTGGTTTGACGAATGCCCCAGCTCATTTCATGTATCTAATGAATTCAGTATTCATGCCTGAGCTAGACAAGTTTGTAGTGGTCTTCATTGATGACATCTTAGTATATTCTAAGAACAAGAAAGAACATGCGGAACACCTCAGAATTGTTCTGACCCGCCTAAGAGAACATCAGTTATATGCCAAGTTTAGTAAGTGTGACTTTTGGCTAAAGGAAGTACAGTTTTTAGGACATGTGTTGTCAGCTGAAGGAGTTGTTGTGGATCCAAGCAAAGTTAAGGATGTACTAGATTGGAAACCGCCAACCATTGTTTATTAGGTTCGAAGTTTTCTAGGTATGGCAGGGTTATTACCGTCGTTTTATTCCTGATTTCTCTAGAATATCTAAGTTCATTACGGGATTGTTGAAGAACTAAGCCAAGTTTGTCTGGTCACCTGAATGTGAAGAAGCTTTCTAGACTTTGAAGAGATTGTTAACCACTGCACCAGTATTAGCATAATCAGATATCGAGAAGTCGTTTGACATTTATTGTGATGCTTCTGGTATTGGTATTGGATGTGTATTGATGCAAGAAGGCCAAGTCATTGCCTATGCTTCCAGACAACTTAAGCAACATGAAGAACATTATCCAACTCATGATTTAGAGTTAGCAGCAGTTGTTCATGCTTTGAAGATTGGGCGGCATTACCTGCTTGGTAATACTTGCCATATGAATACAGATCACAAGAGTTTAAAGTATATCTTTACTCAATCAGAATTGAACATGCGACAAAGAAGATGGTTAGAATTGATTAAAGATTATGACTTGGAGGTACATTACCATCCTGGTAAGGCAAATGTGGTTGCAGATGTGCTCAGTCGTAAGAGTCATTGCAATTGTCTGACAGTAAAAACAATGGATTTGACTTTATGCCAAGAGATGGAAAAGTTGAGTATAGAGGTAATTCAACAAGGTAGTTTGACCAATATAATGGTTGGATCAACTATTCAAGACCAGATTATTGCCGCTCAGAAAGAAAACAAGGGTATAACCCATATCAAAGAAAGAGTCCGGAATGGAAAAGCGGAATGCTTCAAAATAGATGATGCAGGTGTGCTATGGTTCAAGAATCATCTTGTGGTACCAAAGGTTCCTGAGTTGCGACAGTCAATTATTGTAGAGGCACATGCTACTAGGTTATCTATTCATCCAGGAAGTAATAAGATGTACCATGACTTGAAACAGAGATTTTGGTGGACCAAAATGAAGATAGAGATTGCTCGATATATAGCAAAGTGTGATACTTATCAAAAGGTAAAAGCTATACATTTGAGGTCCGCTGGAGAGTTACAGCTATTGCCTATTCTAGCTTGGAAGTGGGAGGATATTAGTATGGACTTTATTGTTGGTCTACCCAAGTCATCAAAGGGCTTTGATTCAATATGGGTTATTGTAGATCGACTAACCAAGTCAGCACATTTTCTTCCAGTCACGAGTACATACCCCACTATCCAATATGCCAAGATGTATTTAGCACAAATCGTGAGCCTATATGGAATACCAAAGACCATAGTGTCAGATAGGGGTACACAGTTTGTCTCCAACTTTTGGAAACAATTGCATGCTTCGTTGGGTACCAAACTCCTGCATAGTACAGCTTATCACCCACAGACTGATGGTCAGACTGAAAGGGTTAATCAAATACTTGAAGATATGTTGAGATGTTGTGTCCTTAACTATTCCAATAAGTGGGATGAATGTTTGCCTTTGGCTGAGTTCTCATACAACAATAGTTATCAAGAGAGTATTAGGATGACTCCATTTGAAGCACTCTATGGTCGTAGATGCAGAACATCACTAAATTGGTCTGAACCTGGGGAAAGATGGTTCTTTGGAGTTGACCTGGTGAAAGAAACAGAAGAGAAGGTTAGGCAGATACAAAGTAATTTGAAGATAGCTCAGTCCCGACAAAAGAGTTATGTGGATAAACGACGTAGACCATTGGTGTTTAACAAGGGAGATTTTGTATATCTGAAGGTATCACTAATGAAGAGAGTTACCCATTTCAGTGTTAAAGGCAAGTTGGCACCTCGTTATATTGGACCATTTCAAATTTTGGAAAGGTGTGGAAAGGTGGCGTATCACTTGAAGTTACTAGAACATCTTTTAGCTGTGCACGATGTGTTCCATGTTTCTCAATTAAAGAAGTCTCTCTAAGTGCCTGAGCAGAATGTTGTGGTTGAAGGAGTGGAACTTGAACATGATTTGACCTATTCTGAATATCCTATCCAAGTTCTGGATTAGAAAGACCGTGTCACATGAAGGAGAACAATCAAGTTCTACAAGATACAATGGAATCAACATTCCGAAGAAGAAGCTACTTGGGAATTCGAAGATTACTTGCTAGAAAAGTTTCCGGAGTTTCTTGCGTCAATATAGAATAATGTTAGATGTGCTCTGTCGTTACAAATCGTGTTTTGTAAAAGGGCCCTAGCTCTTTTATGGACATGTTTTGTATGTGTTTGCTTGACACATTTCCTTTTCCATTACTTACCCTTGGACTTTAAATCTCGGGACGAGATTTCTTTTAGGGGGAACGATTGTAACACCCCTGGTGTTTTAAATACTAAAACCTGCCATGTCATCATATGCATTGCAAATCATTTGGTCTTAGTAAAAAATTTTATATGCATACACTAAAACAAGTTTACCTTTATGTTGTATGTGTTGATTTGTATGGTTTGAAGTCAAGTTTGAAATTTTGGTTTTATTTTGAATTTCCGAGAACCCTAATTTCAGCGTTTAAGTTTACCCTGAAAACCCCCATTTCAAAATCTAAGCAAATTTTGGGGTTGAGCCTAAAAGCAAAAGTGTAGAGCTTGTCTATATGTACAAAGTTGGTTCTTGGAGTTTTCAAAGTTGTTTTACAAAATTTGAAGTAATTTGAAAAGGCGTAAATTCTTGAAATGTCCTCTTTTTGAATTCAAACTTGCATTTCAAAATGTAGACCAAATTTGGGTATTGTTATAGAAGCAAACTTGTAGAAATTTTAATTTGGAACAACTTTTATTTATGGAGATTTTTGAGTTGCCATATAAATTTGGGAGTATTTTGGGTTTCAAATCGAGTAGCAATTTTGTAATTGCGGTGAACAGTAACCGCGGAAGCCACCTCACCGACGGCGAGCTTCTATTGCGTTCTGGTCATCGCCGTGGCCACCTTTGGCTCCGCGCTGGCGTGAAGAAGGCCCCTGCGTGGCTTCTCTTTGCTTCCTGGTCACGTTTTAAGCCCCGACGCAGTCGCCGTTCTCTTCTTTCTCCTCCTCTGTTTCTCCAGTCGCCACCGTCGCTGCTCCATCGTGCTTGCGCCGTCGCCGTAGTGCCTTTACCGTCTCAGCAAAGCCTATCCCAGCTCCACCTACTCCTTGCGAACATAGTTCACTGAGCCTTGGTGCCTGATTTTGCTGAGGAACGCCACTCGCTGCCTTTCTTCCTCGCGGCTGGCAGCATCGCCGTCGCGTGCGCTTCACCATGGCCGTCGCTCTACGGTGAGTCGCTGCTCTTGCTAAGTGTTGGTCCAGCTTCACCTTGATGCCGTGGTGCTTTAATCCTTGTTGCTTGGTCATTTCTTCCATCGCACCCACCGGAACATCGCCGTCGTCGTTGCTCGCGCCGCCATGGCTGTTGTGATCGTCAACCTACCTCTTCGCTGCTCCTCCAGTCCCACTTTTTGCTCAATCGCGTTCGGGGTGAGCTGCTGAACCTTCCCATGCAGTTTGTTTAAGCTCTACCAGTCTTGTTTCATCGACATAGCACAGTCGCTCTGCCGTGCCCGCCATGGCCGGCGTCGAGCTCGTATTGAGCTGTAATCGATGCAAGTAGTGACATCAGTAGGTGCGCCTAGTCATGATGAACATGTTGGTGCCTTCGCCGTCACCGTTGATCTCACCGGCGGTAAGAAATCGCCAGTCAGCACGCGTAGTCGTCGTGGTCAGCGCAGGGAACAGGACTGACGGGTGGGGTCAAGATGTCAGTGGCGGTTTGATTTGAAAATGGAAATTTTCTTTTTCAGAAATGAATGAATAGTATGAGTTTTTGTTATTTTTGTGTAGAATTATTTAGAGCTCCAAAAATTATGAAAAGTTTTTTGTGACCTCTTTGTGATGTATAATATTTAGGAAAAATATGAAATGTTGCTTTGTAGTACTTTTTGAATGTGATAAAAAATGCTCAATTAATTAATAAATGAGTTTCCATGATTTTCTAGGCTTAAATAATTATTCAAAAATTATGAAAATTGTTTTGCCACTTATTTATCATGTGATGAACCTTTAAAAAAATTTTGAGCTCAATTGGAACAAGTTGATTTATTTCATAATTTTGAATTAAATAATTAATTCATAAAAGCAAATAGTAACCTTTAATGATTTAGGTTTTGTTTGAATTTTTGGATTGAGTGATGACCTTGGGTCATTAGTTGGTAATGATCCTTGGCAATAAAAATAAGTGTTATGAAAAAGGTTTAGTTAGTTTTGACTTGTAACTGTACCGCGAAGGAAAGTTGTATTCAAGTTTTTAACTTTCGCATCCATTATCAAGCATCACGTTTTGTATCTCGCATCATGTTAAACATGGCATTGTTACTATGTGTAGTGAACGAAAGTGAGCACGTGGTAGTTAATCAAGTTGAGGAGGAGGTTAATCCGTCTATTGAGGTCGGTTTTGATATCTGTGGAACGACTCCGGAACCTGACTTTTTCGCCAATCAAGGCAAGCCCCGGATGCATTTAAACCTACCTTGTGTTTTACAAATTTATATCACTTTTGCTTTTCAATACTGCATTAAGTGATTAGATGTGAGTGAAACCCTATTTGGTGCATTACCAACCTTGTTTTTCCATATCTACCTTGTTACTAGTTTTACTTCGTAAATGCCTAGTTATGCTTAGCCATGCTTAGACAGATAAAAGTTGGGTGATTACCTATCACCTGCGAGTTTTAAATGGATCTTTGGTTATGTTTGGTTACTTATGTTATCATGAGATATGAGCATGTGGAATAATAAATCTAGACCGGGTGGACTCGGTGTATGAGAGCCACAAGACATGGATGTCTTGTGAGAGGGTTCTTTCCGCCTGTGTCGATTGAGGCCCGTCCGTTGTTGAACTGCATGAGGTGAGACTTTGTAGTACTAACCACATACTCCGGTAAGCCTTAACTTGGTGATTCTATTATGAGAATGGCTACTCATGCACTGGGAGTGGAGAGATGGCGGGAATAGCGTGTACCCACGTGGAGATGGGCTGGATTGGTGGAGTACTGTATTCTTGGGTGGCGCAGACCCATTCTTGTTTTAGAGGACCTGAGGGTAGGTTGGTATATGTAGGTCAGGGACCTGCATATGTCGTGTGGTCTGGAATTCCCAGCTGGGTTTAATCGGTTCGAATCGTCGTTGCTCCTCGGTTATGGAGACTCAACTCACTGTTCATCATCGTAGTTTAATAACTAGAACTTGAGTAAGGTTTGAGAAAGTGTTGGATATGAAGTTTCATGATCTCAATATGGATCATGTCAGCTTTGTATATGATCTTTTTGACGATAAAAATGTTGATATAAAGAATCTTGTTAGAGAGCTTTTATGCAAAAGAACTTTGATTATTGCTAAAGCCATACCTTGAATCCCAGAGCCTGCATTCCTGTGTTCTATCAATTTTATTTCGGTTAAGTCTTGTTGAGTACTTTTGTACTCAGGGTTCATTGACCCTTGTTGCAGGTGAGCCTCATGAGTATGTCTGTCTTGGACCGTGCTGCATGACTATTGTTTCGATCGATGATGCCGAGTAAATGTTTGACCCTTGGGCAGGGTACTTATATTGTGTGTTTGTATTATGTTACTAATGCCACTCCACTGCTACAGTTGTAATATTAATCGAACTTAGTTTGTAAGGTTTGAACTAATGGTTTGTAAACTAAGTTATTATAAGACTTCCGCTATTTTACTCTGATGTAGATATTTGAATAAATGTTCTAATACTGCAATGACTCTATAATGGGATCTTGCTCGGAAATCATGGATGATTCGGGATTCCCCGAGGACACCCGACAGACTTCTTAAGTGACCGGGAACATATGCATAGTCATCAGAGGTCATTGGACAGTGATAGGTGCATGTGGGCCCTATAATTTAGGAGGTTATGCCAAAATCCCCACCACCAGTCGAGCCCTCATCCAACCGTCTCCACCTCCAATGGATCTATGGTGCTAGTTCTGACATCACCTTCCAGTGTATGAAGGGCCTCGTCCGTCACAGTCTTCTCTGTGCACGGACCTCGGCTATGAAGTGACTGCTCTCCGGCTAGGAGGATCTACCATTGCCACCCAATGGCTACATAATGTTGTTTGCCCACTTCCATGAGCGTGGGTTCATGACCCCTGCCCATAGATTTGTCCGAGGGCTATTGCACTACTACAAGATTGAGCTGCAGCATCTCAACCCCAACAGGATCGAGCACATGGCAGCGTTCGTCACCATGTGCGAGGGATTCCTAGGGATCAGCCTCAACTTCGATCTAAGGAGGTACTTCTTTGCCATCACCCTCTAGAAGAAGAGGGAGAAGAGCGGCAGGCAAGAGCTGCACATGCCAATGGGGTATGCCGGCATCTAGCTCCAAAACAATCAGGTCGGTGAGTACCCGTTGATGCGGCTGTCCATGTCCAACAAGGGGTGGCATTTGTAGTGGTTCTACCTCAAGAACAACACCGTCGCCCCTCTTCTAGAGTTCACCGGATGCTTGGTCGAAGAGGCCCAGAGTCATGGAGGAAGTGGGGCATTCCAGAGAAGGATAAGAAGAAGATCTAGGACCACATCGCTACCATCCAGATCCTTAAGGAGAGCGGCCTGAAGGGGTCGGGAGTCATCAGGGCCTACCACACAAGGAGGGTGGCGCTGTTGATGATGCACGTGCTACCGCTGTACGCGATGGCGCCTGGGACATCATTCGATGGAACAACGCTTGTCGAGGGAGTGCTTCCCCACTCCAAGGTCGCGCAACGCATTAAGGAGGAGATGGAGCCTTCGCGGGATGCTGCGGGCGCCCCCTCGATTTCATCTACCTGGTGCCGGGTCATCCTCCGATGAGGATGGAACCAGGCCATGTCATCTTCGTAAGTTTCCCCTCCTCATATCTCCTCTTCAATTGATTTCCTGACCTCTTGATACTAACTCTAGGAAGGATGGGACTAGCCGAGGGACCTCATCTTCATGGATCACCCAGCGCCATTGCCGAGGGATTCATCCATGAGGGCGAAAAATTGCTCTGAGGGCTAGCGGCAGAGGAAGGCAAAGGAGGACAAGAGGAAGAAGAAGCAGCGGAAGCTATAGGCATGGGAGCGAGGGGAGGACATCGGCAGCGATGATGACAACAAGGTAGTCAACGACATCGAGTGGGACAACCTAGAGAATGAGGATGTGCTGACAGGTATCGGTCCGTCCTTGTAGGAGTTAGGACCCTTCCCGTTCCACAGAGGGGAGGGCACATTCAGGGAGCCAGCAGAGATGGGCCATACAGTCGGCCTACCCTAGGAGCCAATAGGAGCGGGCAGCTATGCCGTCATGCCCAAAGTGCCAGCAGGAGGCGGGTGGCTCCACCATCGCTGCACCAAGATCCAAGGGGAGGGAGCCCCTCTGCTTAGGAGTAGGGGGCAGGCTCAAAATGGCCTCACCCTAGATGAGGCAAAGCAGAGGTCGAGGGGTTCACCCCCAAACATATCTGTCGACCGACAGGGCTAAGGTGAGTCATTAGCTCCTCTATTTTTCCCTATTTTCGTCACATTTCATCATGACTTATGCTTTTCATCTCTTGTAGTGTTGGGAGGCAGGCGCTAGCACCAAAGAAGAGTGTCGCCCTTCAAGAGAGGTGGTAGCCATTGGCTAGGCATTGTGCCCATATTTGGCGGGAGTGAACATCGGTGTGACTTGCATCACCGGTCGGTCGAGCGCCACCCATGGTGGCGCCCATGCCCTCGATGGGACAAGCCGAATGTGGGGGCTCAAGGAACAGCCGGTGATGGCAGCGATACCGCTGCCGATGACAGAGGAGATGAGGCTACCAACCGCACTCATAGCGCTGACCGTGGTGGGCGCGACACAGCCGGTCAGGACCCCGCCATCGTAGGTGGAGGTAGGCAGCGACTGTGATAGGTGGGTCACAGCATGGCGCTATCGTGGCGACGCCTGAGGAACCTCCGTGACCCATGCCATCAGCGGCCTAGGTGATGGCGTCTGCCATGGACTAGATGGAGGGGGACACTGACCGAGGGGCCATGGTGCTGGGAGAGGAGTCAGCATCCGTACCGCTAACCCCTTCCATCATCGGAGGGAGTGTTCTAGCAAGGATGTCATGGCGAGAAGGGTCGATAGCGATCAGAGCCGGTAGGGAGCCGTCCCTAGCCCTAACATTGGTGGGTAGCGACTCACCTATGCGGGGTGAGTCCCTGCTCATGGTGGGCGAGTCAAGAGGATCGGACATCGATGGTCTTCACTCTCGACAACACTGCAAAGAGCATGGAGCAGGAGAGCCTTGACGTGGGGATCGTGTCCGTGCTCGAAGAACTAGACCACTGCCTGAGGTTCCTTGTGTGACATTGTCTTTCCCTCTGGCTGGGTATTCGTTTGACCCTGCTTCTTGCCTTTTTCTTTCTCTATATATTTTTTGTACTCTGAGCATCGTCTCCTTTTAGTCCCTTATCGCTCATAACCTGAGGGATGTCTCGGTTCCTTCAGTGAGCAGAAGGAACCCTAGGACTGCCTCATCGAGGAGGTGCAGCTGCATGGGGAGGTGACCACTTAGTTTGTTGCCACCTAGCAGAGGGTGGTTGAGCTTACTTCCCTCAGCCATGGAGGTAGGACGATCTTCGGTCGTGGGTGGCTGAAGCCCGTTGGCATGCTGACGAGGCTGAGAGGGTGTCCAAGGGCCTATCGGTGAGATCACAAAGGGACTACTAAGGAGGCAGCCAAGGTTAGGAAGGAGCAGATGAGCTGCTCTAGAAGGACTGCCGAGACCTACCAGTGAATCTTGACCATCTGGCCAAGGTTGAGAAGGAAAGGGAGCTAAAGCTAGGAGCCGAGGAGAAGCTCATAGCCCTAGAGAAGAAGGCGAGCCTTGATGCCATGGCAGGTCGCTCAGCTACGCAAGGGGCAAGATGAGCTGCTCCAAACCATGGAGAGGCTTCATTTAGAGCATGGCAGTGGCTTGCGAGGAGCACGACTAGGCCATCTAAGAGCATGACTAGGCCTGCTAAGATCGCGATGACACACAGTAGAAGGTTGGCTCCCTCTAGGCCAAGCTCAGAAATGCGATGGCCTAGAAGCTGGAGGCCATGAGCATTTCTACCAGGCTGGCCGTGGACCTCGCCAAGGCGAGGAGGAATCTTTAGGTGGAGAGCGACAAGCTCGGTATCCTGAGCACCACCTTCAGAGTGGTCTACGACGACCTTGAGGTGGTGCGGTGGGAGGGGACTAGCTCGCTCATAGCCCGTGCCATTGAGATCATAGCTCGGGTGCTGCCAGCTCGAGAGGAATGTGCTTCACATCAGGGGTCAACTAGTCCTTCGCGATTAGGTTGTTCTCATTATGGGGATAGCATCGACCAGGAGATGATGATCCATGGCTTCATGCCTAGCTATGAAGTCCATGACCTAGAGGAGATGGAAGCAGCGGTGGCCCCCCTTTCGCAGCACCTGGCGAACAAGATCGAAAGCATAGTTCTCCCCCCAGAGGGGCTAGTTAGTGAAATAGATCGATCATTCTTATAATCAGCGAACAAGTGCCGACCCTTCTATATCATTTGAACAAACTTGCCATTTTGTTTTCATGTGAATGAATTTGCTTTTCCTCCCTTTTTATGTGTGAAAAGGGGTTCATGTGTTCCGACCCTTCCATTTAAGACCATAGAGCTTGAGGTGTAGGAGGGAAACTCTAATCACGCTGGTAAGCAAGAGTGCCGTAGCCACTGGGGCATAGGTTTCTCGTAGTCTTACTAGCCTTGCTTAGTTGTTCATTTCTGTAGACCTTGCTTAGTTGTTCATTTCTGTAGACCTTGCTACTATGTTTAACATGAGGAAGGGTGTCGAGCATGGTGACTATTTTAGAAAGGGTGTATGTATACCCTTATCAGCCCCCAAGTGAGACCTGACCCCTTGCCATTGCTAGGGTCGGGTGTCACTAAAGATCGAGGAGAGGATAGTGAAACTAGTAGGAGAAAGCATCTCCTAGTTTTTGCACATAACCCCTCCCTAGGTTCCGCATTCGGTCTCTTTGTGAGCCCAACTTTCGCGAGCCCCCACGCGTAGCAGGGGTCAGGGTCGAGGGTCGGCTCGTCTTTGTGATCATTGCCCCGTCCACAGTTTCCAGCAACCGGAGGGGTCGAGCTAACGTCACTTGCAGTCGATGGCTCGAGTGACATGCTCAGTGAGCTCGCTATCAGGTCATGTTAGAGTGGAATCCTAGGTCTGTGCGTTCGTGATGGGGTCAGCAAAGCCCTCATGTTGCATTCCACTGCTCCTTAACTCGCCTCTTGGTGGATGCCCATGTTGTTTCGGAGAGCGACTCAGGCAGCCCACTGGCTTGGCTCGAGGTCAGGATCAAACAAGAAGGTCAAGATGACCCTATCCGCTTCTAAGCGGGTCGGGCGAAGGCCGCTGGGGCTCATCTGCATTTTCTCCCCTGGCTCTGTTCGACACAAGGCAGCCTCGAGCCCTTCGCGGGCCGGCCTTCGAACCCTGGTCAAGTGGATTCTTGAGTTTGGGTCGGGCGGCTCGAGCCCCCAAGCCCTATGGGGGTCGGTAGGGGTCGGCTAGATTTCATGCATCACCCCGTCCTTAGTTTGTGCAACTGGAGGGGCTGAGCTAACGACACTTGCCTCGATGGCTCGAGTGTCGCGCTCGGTGAGCTCGCTAATGGGCATGTCTGAGTGGAATCTGGGTCCGTCATTCACTAATGGTGTTAGCATAGCCCTCATGTGGCATTCCACTGCTCCTTAACCCGCCTCTCGGTAGATGCCTGAGCCATTTGATTGGCTTGGGTGGCCTACTAGGCCTCTCCTTGATGGAGATTCTAGTGGGCTTGGCTTCAGGTTTGGATCGAATGAGAAAGGTCTAGATGTCCCTGTCCACTTCTGAGCGAGGGTCGAGCAAGGCCGCTAGGGCTCATCTAAGTTTTTCTCCCCTAGCTCTGTTTGACACGAGGTGGCCTCGAGCCCTTCATGGGCTGGCCTTTGAATCTTGGTCTGTTGTTGCTCATGTCGAATGAGATGACAACCGCTTCATGACATAACATGAAGCGTTGTGATGCAATAATTGCATATGCAATGCTTGTATGTATGAGATGAATGTATGAATGAGTGTATGGATGAGTGGATGAATGAATGTATGAAAGCATGCATGAGAATGGATGAATGAATGATCATGTATTGGAAAGTAAAGTGGGGGTTGGTAAAGTTACCTCGATGGCTCGAGCGACGGGTTCGGGGAGCTTTTACCAGATATGTCCGTGTGGGGTCTGGGTCCATCGTTCATGACGAAATTGGTGTGACCTGCATGGGACATTCTATTGCTCCCTACTCGTCTCTCGGCAGCGACCTAAGCCCTTTAACTATCTCAGGTGACCTACCGGCCTCTCATCGATGGAGATTCCGCTGGTGGGTCCCTCAAAATCCTTTGAGGGAAGTTGGAGGCTCAAGCTCAGGGTGCGGGGACAAAAACTCTGATCATGCTGGTGAGCAGAAACACCGTAGCTGCTGGGACGTAGGTTTCTAGCGGTCCGACTAGTTTTACTCAGAGTTTATTTCTGCACACCTTGCTCCTAGTTTTTAACACGAGAAAGGGGTCGGGCATGGAGAATGTCTACCGAATAGACACTCTTGCTAGCCCTAAGCAAGACCCGACCCCCTGCCATTGCTGGGGTCGAGGACTCGATAGCGAAATTAATGCGTGTAAGTAAGGGTGACTCTTCTCTTGGCAGTAGCCCGAATCGTTCGACTGATTTGGGTGACCCGCTAGCATAGGACTTACTGATGGCACAAGTGACAGGTTCAGAGAGTTCTCACCGGATATGTTCGAGCGGAATCTAGGTCCGTCATTCGTGAAGGGGTCGGCATAACCCACGTGGGGCATCCTGCTACTCCCTGCCCATTCATCGGCTATGGCCAAGTCATTCAGTCAACTTGTATGACCTGCTAGGATAGGACTTACCTATGGAGATAGAGGATGAGAACATCTCGCGCAAAAATTTAGTTAGGCAGATAAGCCAGGCGGCGAACTTGTAATAAATGGACAAGCCCTTAAATTTCATTAAAGCCAAATAGCTTTTTAGCATTTCTCCCCTTTTCTATAAAAAGGTTAGTTCATTTTGATCCTTTCCATCGTTAAGGTCAGTAAAGCTCAGGGTGCAGGTGAACAAATTCTGATCACGCTGGTGAGCAAAGGCGCCAGTAGCCGCCGAGGCATAGGTTTCTCGTAGTCTGACCAATTATACTCAGAGTTTGTTCCTGCAACCCTGGCTCCTAGGTCTTAACGTGATAGGGGGTCAGGCATAGAGAAAGTTGTCCTAGGTGGACAACTCTTAGATGCGAACCAACCTCTTCGGTAGCAAAGGCCAAAAAGCCTAAGATGCAAAAAAAAGTCCGATCACGCTGGTGAGCAAAGGCACCATAGCCATCGAGGTGTAGGTTTCTCACTAGTCTGACTAGTTTTACTCAGCGTTTGATTTCGCAAACCTTGCTTCTAGGTCTTAACGTGGGAGAAGGTCGGGCATAGAGAATGTCTACCGGATAGATATGCTCTCATTAGCCCCCGCCGTTGCTAGGGTCGGGTGTCACTAAAGGTCGGGGAGTTCGATAGTGAAACTAATAAGAGAAAGTGTGCGTTTATTAAGGGTAAAAGCAATGTAGCTACTCGATGTTGCATGCATTGGTGAAAACCTCACTGTTAATGGTCTTGAGCTTGTAAGTGCCTGGCCAGAGCACCTCCGCGATGACGTATAGTCCCTCCCACGGCTGAAGAGAGCTTGTGTGGGTCCTTGCTGCTCTAGGATGAGGTGGAGGACCAGGTCTCCGAAGTTTAAGGCCTGACCCCACACTCAACTGGTTGTGGTACCATCGCAATGCCTGATGGTACTTGGCCGAGCGGAGGAGGGCAACGTCGCGCGCTTCATCCAGCTGGTCCATGGCATCCTCGAGGGATGCCTCGGTTCCCTATTCGTTGTACGCCCTGACCCTTGGTGCTCCATAGTTGACAGTCAGTCAAGAGGATAGCCTTCGGGACCATAGACCATGTAGAATGGTTTGTAGCCTAGTGGCCCTAGCTGGGAGTCATCCTTAGGCTCCAGAGCACCGCAGGAAACTCAGCGACCGATTCGTCCGCCAAACTTGTTCAACCGGTTGAAGATCCTAGGCTTAAGGCCTTGTAGGACCATGCCGTTTGCGTACTCAACCTGCCCATTCATGCGGGGGTGCACTATGGTGGCCCAGTCGATGCGGATGTGATATTCATCACAAAATTGGAGGAACTTCTTCTTAGTGAACTGCGTGCCATTATCCATGATAATGGAGTTTGGTACTCCAAAGTGAATGGATGATATCAAGGAAGAACAGCACGGCTTGATTGGACTTGATCGTGGAGATCGGTTAGACCTCTGTCCACTTGGTAAACTTGTCTACTGGTGGCAAGCAAGTGGGTATAGCCCCCGAGTGCTCTTTTGAGAGGTCCGACCAGATCGAGCCCCTAGACCATTAATGGCCACATGATGGGGATCGTCTAGAGTGCTTGGGATGGCAAGTGGATCTACCGAGCGTAGTACTTGACACCCTTTGCGGGTGCGCACAATCTGTCTAGCGTTAGCTACTATGGTCTTCTAGTAGAAGCCTTGATGGAATATGTTTCTAATGAGGGTTCTCGGCGTGGCATGGTGACTACAGACCCCACCGTGGATGTCGCTCAATAGCCGCTTCCCCTGTTCGATAAGGATCTAGCATTGCAGGATCCAATTGTGGCTTTTCTTGTAGAGTTCACCATCAACAAGGATGAAGGACTTAGCACGATGTGCAAGCCATCAAGCCTTCGTCTTGTCCATTGGTAGTGCCTCATAGAGGAGGTAGTCAAGGTAGAGCATCCTCCAGTTCACCAGATGGAGGATAAGTTAGGCTGTCTCGATGGGTTCTCTTCGAGCTCCATGACTTTAGGGTCGGATGGAGTTGACGGTTGGTTAGCCCCCGAGCCTAGGGTGGGTGGCCCATCACCGGCTTGTTCTAGCCCCTTGTAGCAAATCGAGGGCTTGTGCTGATCACTGGCGAAGATGCCCGTTGGCACTGGCTCTTGGCCGGACACCACTTTTGCTAGCATGTCGGCCGCCTCATTGAGACACCTTGGAATGTGGTTGAGCTCGAGGTCGTCGAACTTATCCTCCATCTAGCAGACTTCTTAGCAATATGCACCCATCTTGGCATTGTGGCAGCTCGACACCTTCATGACTTGGTCGATGACCAGCTGGAAGTCGCCCTAGACATCGAGGCGTCAGATGCCCAACTTAATGGTGATGCGCAGGCCATTGATGAGCGCCTCATATTCGGCCACATTGTTGGAGGAGGGGAATGGATGCGGACCATGTACCTCATGCATACCTCGAGGGGCGAAACGAAGACTAGCCCTATGCCGGTGCCCTTCTTCATCAGTGATCCATCGAAGTACATCATCTAGTACTCTTGGTCGATGATCGCTGGTGGCATTTGGACCTCGGTCCACTCTACAATGAAATCAGCCAACACTTGGGACTTGATGGTCGTCTAGGGAGGCATACATAATGCCTTGCCCCATCAGTTCGAGCGCCCACTTCATAATCCTTCCCAGTGGCATCCTGGTTTTGGACGACCTCGCTGAGGGGGAAGGACGTCATGACCGTGTTGACACCAAAATTTGGTAAGCTTACTCTATAAAGGAAGAGATCAGTCGATGATGTCAAAAACAAGATAATAGGGGATATTTGCTTGTTGACATCAGTTTTTGAAGCCAGATCGGTATCCATTGCCGATTAAGGAGATATTGTTTAATGTATTTGGATGGAAAGAGATTGAGCTGGATAAATTAGAGTCCAACTGCGACCCTCTAGCTGCATGTAACTGTACAAGAGGCTCGTACATTGGACATTTGAAGGAGTATGACACATGCACATATGGAAGGATGTATGAGAACAAAAAATGGAATTGATCGACCAGGTAATGTGGTTTGTATACAAGCAAGGCAGATCAAGAAATAAAATATCCATATTTGCTAGAAGGAGAGATTGGAATATATGTGAAGTACGTACGTGACCAACCATGTTCTTTGTTGGGACTCAAACGTACGTGTATCTGGCTGGATTAGATATGCCATGTATTGATCAAAGAAATGTGAAGACCAAGTGCTCCTCATGGGAAGATATGGGAAAGCAACAAGAGACAAGAAGAGTCTGAGAGCAGCATTATCAATGGTTGATGGTCACATAATGCAGGAAGGTGGCTGAATTGTTTATTTGGTTAATTAATGAAGTGCTCGCAAAAAATAGTCCAGCTCTTACATATACGTACAACTAGTCAATTTGGTAAAGACGGTGGATTCAAGATGAAAAGACGTCGATCAAGGAAGCTTTGTTAGCAAGGATTCTAAAGAAAGGGAAACTAGAGTCCATGTATCTTTTCTTTTAGATTTATCTTGTGAGGCAAGTTTTGCACGTCCTTAGTCCTTAGCCCAGGGTATAAATATAAACCCCCTGGCCATTGTATCAAAGAGATCTCTCAATCAATCAAAATAGTCTTTACCTTTTCGGCTTCACACCAACCCTTAGGAGTAGGAGTAATGTAGATCCTGAATGAGTTCTTCAACAAGCAGGGCTGCATTCGATCCGGTTGACCTCTGTCTTGTTTGTAAGTACCGTCATAGCTTATACTTTTGTTTGTAAGGCTTGCATCGGTCCAGCCAACCTCTTACAAGCTCTAGTACAAGTTATTTATCGATCCTTATCTAGTTCAAGTACGGCTGCATCGGTTAAGTTTGACCTCCACTGCTCGAATTAGATTAAGGTCAAGTCATCGGCTCTATCTAAGGGTAGCATCCTTCGGGTAGATTCATTAAGTTACCGATCTTGCTGATGTTCTTGTTGTCATTAGTTTCAGCAATATTAACCTGCCCGATCGAGATCGATCTAGATTAGCCTCACATCCTTTTAGTCCATCATTTATTTTGTCACATTGCGATGGTTCTTACTTTAAATGACGGATTATGTTTTGTCGGACGTTCTACTTCGATCTTGATCGTGCATAGTACTGCGGCCAAGGCATGTCTGATCTTGAGTAGGTTTACTAGCTAGTTGAGTCTAGTCTATAGCTCGCTATTATGGCTGTAACGATCCGGTCGATCCCCACTATTAGCACTTTAAATAAGAGTATGCTAGTTGGTAGATTTGCTTTCGGCCAGGCAAGGCCTTGGTCGTCTGCTATGCCTGCATCGGCTAAATAGCCGATTGCCTATACTTTAATGCTTATAGTATGTTTTCATGATTCTATTAAATGTGAATATATATGTTTACTTTAAAGGTTTAATCTGTTATCTTTATTATGGCTGCCATCGATCTGGCCGAACCCCACTGTTAAAGATACTGGGTTAGATTTGATGAGTTTATAAATCTGTTCATATTAAATAGTTGATTGTTCACATGCTATAATCTTTTTTCTACCTAAGTCGGCTATTTTAGTCGATTCGCCTGTGCTTTCACACATATAGCATATTTTTCATGAACCTGTCAATATATAGATGGTTTTATGGATTCTTTCTCTTTAGTTTGTTATCATTATCATAGCTGTATCGATCCGGTCGAACCTCACTATTATGGTAACAGATTAGATTCAGAGTGTTTGTAGATTCATTTGTACTAGACAATCAATTTGTTCATATTTTATATCCTTTCTCCTTATACTTATCAGCTCAATGCTTTACATTGGTTATATCCACCTAGCTGATGATGTTACTTATATCTGGATGCATTGTACTTGTTATCATAAATCAGTCATGACCCACGAACATCACAATCCTTAACAGTCGATTTCTCCTTGTATCGGCTATTTAGTCGATTCTCCCTATTTGGCTGTGTAAGGAAAATGGACCCTAGGCCCATTTACTTTGGATTTTGGTGTTTGATGACCAACACAACCAAATTGGACTAATGAATTTGCAAGTGATTGTTTTGTAGTTCAATAGGGAGCAAGACATGACTTGGACGAAGGCAACGTGATGATCCGATGATCAACATCATAAGCAAGACTTTAGAAGCACAAGAGAAGACCCAAGATATCAAACAAAGTCCAAGCACAAAGATAGGAACCAAGCCAGATGCAAGATCGTGAAGAAACAAGCTCACAGAGGTGATCGGAGGCTGGACCGAACGCTGGTGGAAAGCGACCGGATGCTTCGATCAAGAGGCTCGGCAATAGCAGGCGTGACCGGACACTGGCGACAAATCGACCGAACACAGGACTACAGCGTCTAATCGAGTACTGGAGAGGTTCTAGAGCAGCGAAATTACAACTGGACGTGTCCGGTGGCATGTGACCGGACGCTTGGCAGCGTCCAATTAGTTGATCAGTGGCTCTAATAGTCGGGACAACTAGAAGCGTCTGGTCAGGATGTGATCAGCGCCCGGTCAGTAGCAGAAAAGCGGGATTTCATCCCCAACGGCTACTTTCTCAGTGGGGCCTATAAATACAACCCCAACTAGCCAAATGAAGTATGTGGAGCTGAGGAAACATATCTAGGGTGTTGATACACTATTTTAGTGATCTCCAATTGCATAGTGCTTAGTGATTCATTAGGTGATTAGCGTAGGTGCTTTGCGAAGTGCTTAGGCTAATTAGACCACCGCTTATGCGCTTGCTATGGGTTTAGGCCTAGTGTTTAGTGAGGTTTGCATACCTCTCACCACTCGATGCTTGCGCGCACCATTATTGTACATCGGAGGGGCTTGTAGTCTTGCAAGATCACACCAACCGCGTTTGTGGTGTGGCCGCCACCGTGTACCGGAGGGAATAAGGCCCGCGGCGTTTTGGCCGGAAGCTTGATAGTGAAGACGGTGGGAAGCATCCAAGAGAGGCTTGCCGGAAGGCACATCGGAGACCCACTTGCGCGTGGGAAGGCCGAAGGCTATCCACGGAGTTACCCAACCAGGAGCTTGGCCCTTGCAAGGGATTCCTTGCGAGGGGCTCCAACGAGGACTAGGGGGAAGCTTGTGTGCTTCTTGATACCTCGGTAAAAGTACTAGAGTCATCAATGGAAGTTTGCATATCTCTACCTTGCTTTTTAGCTTCCGCATTTATATTGATTACATTGCTTCTTTTGCGGTAGAGATAACAATACACTAGCAAAACCATAGTTGCACATTTAGATAGTTTATCTTTTGCATAGGTTTTGCTAAGGGTAGAAAAAGAGGCCATAATTTGGAAGTAGAAATTTAAGTTGCCTAATTCACCCCCTCTCCCCTCTTAGGCATCACTGGTCTACTTCAAGTGGTATCAGAGTAGGTTGGCTCAATTTGAATCTTTGGCTTAATCGCCATTGAGCCGATGCTATTTAGAGTGGTTGGGATGGATACCTCTGGGCCTCCGCACTTTGATGGCACTAACTTCCCTTATTATAAAGCTAGAATAGCTTGTCATCTTGAGGCGGTTGATTTGGGTGTTTGGAGAGACACTCGTGATGGGATGAAAGCCATTAAGAATCTCGATAAACTCACAAAGAGTGAAGAAAAAGAAATACATTTCAATGCTAGAGCTAAAAATTGCTTGTTTGAATCTTTTAGCATGGATGTGCTTAATCAAGTGTTCATTTTAAACACGGCACAAGAAATTTGGTTAAAATGTCAAGACCTCCATGACGGCACAAGTAATGTCCGTGAGCAAAAACATTGTCTAGCAAAACAAAATTATGATTCCTTTGAAATGAATGATGATGAGCTTGTTCGTGATATGTATTCTTGTTTGAATCTAATTATCAATGAGCTCCATTCAATAGGACTAACAAAGCTAGATGATGTGAACATCATGAGGAAGATCATCTCTGTGCTACCACAAAATAAATATGCAAGCATCATCACCATTCTTCACAACATGGAGGACTTGAGCACCTTGACCCTAGGCCATAGTCATTGGCAAGATAGTGGCATTTGAAATGTCATGCAAGATGGGTCAAGAAGAAGCCTCTTCATCAAGCAAAGGCAAAGCTCTCGCATGTAGTGAGAAAAAGAAGATAAAGGGCAAGCAAGTTGAGACAATGCTCAAGCTCAAGCTCCTCAAGTGAAGATGAAGAAGAAGATGAGGATGATGATGATGATGAAGATTCAAGTGATGATGATCAATCTTCCTCCTCCACCTCTGACCTTGATGAAGAATCAATCAAACTTATCAAAAAGGTGGAGAAGATGATCCAAAGGCTCAATGTCAAGGGTGTGCCCATCCAAATTCAAGATCTCATTTTCACCAATCAAAAAATGAGCAAAGAAAGAGAGGATGCTATGGATGCGGCGAGTTGGGGCACTTTGTGGAAGTTTGTCCAAACAAGCCCACACCCAAGACAAAGAAGAAGGCATGCAAGAACCAAGCCCTCACATCAATAAGGTCATGGGATGATTCTTCAAGTGAAGAAGAACACCATCACAAGAGGCAAGGCCGCAAGCACTCATCATCAAGCTCTTCTCGTATGTGCCTTATGGCATGAGGTAACGAAAGCTCATCCTCTAGTGAGAGTGATAGTGATGATGAAATGCCTTCCTATGATGAAATTGTGCAACAAAATCTTAATTATGCTAAAGTTTGCACTAGTCAACAAAAGAGGGTCTGAAAAATAAAAGAAAAGCTAGATAGTTCACAAGAAGCATATAAAACTTTGCTTGGACAATATGAGAATTTTGCTTAATCTCAATGTTGAACTATCTACTAAAATTGAGCAACTTGAGGCTAGTGCAACAACAAATGCATGCATAATCAATTATGAACAACTAGTAAAGAAAAATGAAAAAATAAAAGAAAAGTTAGTTAGATCACAAGATGCTTATAAAAGTTTGCTTGCTAAATTGAAAACCATGTGCAAACATTGTGATGACCTAACTAACAAAGTTGCTAATCTTGAAGCCGTCAGGTACAACTCCCACCAAGGCATCTAAAAAGAAAAGTTCTATCATTAACATGTCTAAAAGGGATGCCTCTACTTCTTGTAATGATTTATATTTAGACTCACCCTTGTGCAACCAAGTTTGTGTTGAGAAAGTTGTTGTAGATACATGCTCACAAGAGGTTGCAAAGGAGAATGAGCAACTCAAGCAAGAAGTGGCTCGCCTCACCAAGGACTTAACACAAGTGAAAGGCAAGTTGGAGCAAGCCCAACTTCATCAAGATAGCATCATCAAGGGAGTGAAGAAGCTTGATGAAGGACAAACCGAGGTTTGCTATGTGTGCCACAAGGAAGGCCATAAGTCCTATGAGTGCAAGGTGAAGAATGGGGGAGGAGCAAAGAAGAAAGAGAAAAAGCAAACAAGCAAGTTCTCCAATACCTACACCAACAAGGTGGACAAAAAGGCCTCCTACACCTTATCTCTTGAAGAAGAAGAAAATGACAAGGTGGTGGCCATCAAGGTGAACAAGCAAGCCAATAATGGGGTCAAAGGCTTTTGGGTGCCAAAGGAGATTATTTCCAATATGAAGAGCACCAAGAAGGTTTGGATCCTGAAAGGGAAGTGAGAAGTCCATTGGACGCCGGGGAATTTAGAGACTTGGCAAAGCATGGATGCATTAGATGGGGTGCATCATGATGGACAAAATTGTTGCAAAGTGGGTTAGTGAATACTATGGACCCAAATTCCCCTTCCCATGTTAGGTAACTAGATGTTATTACTTTCAATTGGTATTTCATTCAAGAAGTATCAATTTGCATTTCCTACAAGTGGTATTTCTTATAAATTGGTATCTTTAAGCATCTAGTTACTTGTCTTGCCTATGTTTGCATTTGCATCTTTTGTCATGCATACACTAGGTATATCTTATGGTAGGCTTGCTCGGTTTCATTCTTAACCCTTGGAGCAAACCTACATGGTTTAAATTTGTTTAGGAGGACGGCACATAGCTTGTCTTTCGATTGTTCATCTAATATGTGCCAAAGTCCAAATTGTAGATAATTTCTCCTGAATATCGGCCTTCAAAAATGACCCTCACATTCATATGATGTCATCTTTCAAGTGGTATTTTTTATTCTAAAATCAACGTGCATGTTTCCTACAAGTATTCCATACTTATGTGCACAAATTTAGGGGGAGGTTACTCTACAAGTTGGATGCTTTGAGACTAACACCTTTTCAAGCTTATCATGTGTGTAGTAGTCTCATTGCAAGGAAAATGGAGTCCCCGGAGTTAAGCATCATACTTCAAATATCCACCACCTATTGCAAGTGGTAGAAATCAAATTGATTTCGACATGTGGTATTTCTAAATCGAATATCATCATGTTGACTTCACTTTGATATTCATATGCTTTCTCCATGCATTATATAGATTAAATTCCCTTGTGCAATAATTTGCTAATTATGCATGTGCTTTGCCTTCTACCATGTGTATGCATATATTTAGGGGGAGCATAGTCTATATAATGACCTATTCCACTCCACATACAAAGGATCACAAAGTTTGACCCTCCCTTGTGCTACTAATGTCTTCCTTTTCGGTGTTTGATTCCAAAGGGGGAGAATTTAGAGGACCAAAAGCAAGCATTAATTTGTAGGACCAAAAGCTAGATCATAATAATTTACAAGTGGTAATGGTCTACAAGTGGTAATGGTCTGAGAAAGGGAGGATAGTGGATTATGGATTAGCCTATGTAATGGGGAGAATTTGTAGGATCATAAGCAAGGCTTAAATCCATAATACTACATGGGACTTGTTGCAAGGGCAAGATAAGTTTTCAAGTGGTACCTTCTAGTCTTACAAGTAGTATCTTTTAGCATCATATAACCTTGTCCCTTGCATTGCATACTAGCAAGTGGTACCTTCTAGTCTTACAAGTAGTATTTTTATTATTATTTGCTTGTTTTGGTCATGTTATCATCAATCACCAAAAAGGAGGAGATTGTAAGGAAAATGGACCCTAGGCCCATTTACTTTGGATTTTGGTGTTTGATGACCAACACAACCAAATTCGACTACTGAATTTGCAAGTGATTGTTTTGTAGTTCAATAGGGTGCAAGACGTGACTTGGATGAAGGCAACATGATGATCTGATGATCAACACCATAAGCAAGACTTTAGAAGCACAAGAGAAGACCCAAGATATCAAGCAAAGTCCAAGCACAAAGATAGGAACCAAGCTAGACGCAAGATCATGAAGAAATGAGCTCATAGAGGTGACTGGACGTTGGACCGGAATGCTGGTGGAAAGCAATCGGACGCTCCGATCAAGAGGCTCGGCAACAGTAGGCGTGACCGGACGCTGGTGACAAATTGACCGGATGTAGGACTACAGCATCCAATCGAGTATAGAGAGGTTCCAGAGCGGCAAAATTGCGACTAGACACTGGCAGCATCCGATCAGTTGATCGATCGTGGCTCTAATGGATGGGACTGACCGGACACATCCGGTCAAGACGTGATCAACGTTCGGTCAGTAGTAGAAAAGTGGGATTTCGTTCCCAATGGCTACTTTCTCAGTGGGGCTTATAAATACAACCCCCAACTGGCCAAATGAAGTGTGTGGAGCTGAGGAAACATATCTATGGTGTTGATACACCATTTTAGTGATCTAGACTTGCATAGTGCTTAGTGATTCATTAGGTGATTAGTGTAGGTGCTTTGCGAAGTGCTTAGGTTGATTAGACCACCGCTTATGCGCTTGCTCTCAGTTTAGGCCTAGTGTTTAGTGAGGTTTGCATACCTCTTACCACTCGGTGCTTGCACGCACCATTGTTATACAATGGAGGGGCTTACCACGGTGGGGAGCATCTAGGAAAGGCTTGCTAGAAGGCACGTCGGAGACCCACTTGTGCGTGGGAAGGCCCGAGGCTATCCACGGAGTTACCCGACCGGGAGCTTGGCCCTTACGAGGGATTCCTGGCGAGGGGCTCGAACGAGGACTAGGGGGAAGCTTGCATGCTTCTCGATACCTCAGGTAAAAATACTAGAGTTGTCGATGGGAGTTTGCATATCTCTACCTTGCTTTTTAGCTTCCGCATTTATATTGATTACATTATTTCTTTTGTGGTAGAGATAACAATACACGAGCAAACTCGTAGTTGCACATTTAGATAGTTTATCTGTTGCATAGGTTTTGCTAAGTCTAGAAAAAGAGGCCATAGTTTAGAAGTAGAAATTTAAGTTGCCTAATTCACCCCCCCTCTTAGGCAGTCATGTTCTACTTTAGGCAGCTCTTGAAGCAGCACACTTGGAACTGTCTGAGCAAAATCGGCATTTTCTGCCTTAAACTAGTGATAAGACTTTCTCTCCTTGTCAATTGTAGGTAAAATTGACTAGCACGCCATCGAGATTCATAGGATTGGCTAGTCCTGTGTTGAAGCCAAGCAGATCTCTGGATCGTTCCAGCTTGCTGCGTGTGCACTCGACGTGGCTACCACATTTTCATGACGATAGACCATCACTGGATGTGACTCAAAGTAGTGGCACTGCTTCCTCTTGGCGATGAGGACAACGTACAGGAACTTTTGGATTTGGTAGTAGCGGGTTTTGGAATCAGACAAGACCAAGATAATGAAGGACACTAGGTGCTGTACTTTGAGGGCATGTCCATATTCTTCTCGCTCTACCACCAAAGCGGCACTTACCACCTGCGTGGTGGCCGCAATGTAGAGTAGAAGTGGTTCTCCATCGGTCAAAGGAACCAGGATCGGGGCCTCCGTCAGAAGCTGCTTGACCGTGTCAAGCACCTCCTGACCCTTGGGCGTCCATTCGAAGCAGTCGGCCTTCTTTAGAAGTCAATACAGGGGGAGACCTTATTCACCGAGGCACGAGATGAAGCAGCCGAGCACGGTGAGGCACCCTGTAACTCACTATACCCCCATTATGTTCTGAATCAGGCCCATCCTTGTGACGATCGAGATCTTCTCCTGGTAGGCTTCGATGACACGCTCAGAGATGATGAAGCCCAGCAACATACCCCTTAGGACCCCAAAAACGCATTTCTCGGGTTTGAGCTTAATGCCATTTGCGCGGAGTTTTGTAAAGGTCTGCTCAAGGTTGGCTATAGCCCGATCAGCCTATTTGGACTTGACCATGATGTCGTCCATGTAGGCCTCAATGGTTCACCCGATGAGGTCTCCGAAACACTTGAACATACAACGCCTGGTACATAGCCCCTAGTGTTCTTCAGACCAAACGGCATTGTGACATAGCCAACGATCCAAAGGGGTGATGAAAGTTATCGCAAGCTAGGTCAGACTCTTTCATCATGATTTGATGGTACCCGGAGTATGCATCAAGGAAGAAAAGGGTTTCACACCCTATTGTAGAGTCGACTACTTGGTCTATGCATGGCAAAGGAAATAGATCCTTTGGACACACTTTGTTGAGACCCATGTAGTCAACACTAATTCTCCATTGCCCACTCTTCTTTTGTACAAGAATGAGATAGGCTAACCACTTGGGGTGGTACACCTCCTTGATGAACCCAGCCACCAAAAGTTTCGTGGTCTCCTCGCTGATGGCTCTACATTGCCTCTCGTCGAAACAATGCAGGTGTTGCTTCTCAGGCTTGGAGCCTAGCTTAATCTTCAAGGTATGCTTGGCGACCTCTCTCAAAATGCCTAGCATGTCTAAGGGTTTCCATGCATAGATGTCTTTGTTGGTGCAGAGGAAGTCAACGAACGTGCTTTCCTATTCGGAGGAAAGTGTGGTGCCAATGCACACCACCTTGCTTTTGGAGCCGCTAGGGTCTATGAGGACCTCCTTAGTGCCCTCCATTAGCTTGAAAGACTTGGCTAACCACTGGTGGTCAGGTGTTTCTTCAGTGACCTCCTTCCTGATGGCCACAAGCTCCTTGGAGGTGATGATTGCCATGGCATGATCGCAGCATTCGACCTCGCACTCATAGGCACGCTGAAATGAGGTGTCGATGGTGATGACCCCGCCTGGGCCTAGCATCTTTAGCTTTTGGTAGATGCAGTTGGGGACGGCCATGATCTTCATGTAGTATGGACGTCCTAGGATGGCATGGTAGGTTCCATGGAACCCAAACACCTCAAAGGTGAGGGTCTCCGACCTATAATTAGGATGGATCCCCAAACATGACAGGCAGATCGATCTGCCCAAGTGGCATGGCTTGCTTTCTAGGCATGATGTCATGGAAAGGTGCTCTAGTTGGTCGGATGCGGGATCAGCTGATGCCCATGGCGTCGAGCGTCTCGGCGTACATGATGTTGAGGCTGCTGCCTCCATCCATTAGTGCCTTGGAGAGTCATTTCATGTCGATGATCAGGTCAACCATGAGCAGATACCTCCCTAGTTGTGGGATGATCTCCAGGTGTCAACCATGAGCGGAATACCTCCCTAGTTGTGGGATGCTCTCTAGGTGGTTGGTCCAATGAAAGGTTATGGTGGACTCTGACCACCGGAGGAAGGTAGGCGCTGGCCGGCTCGGCCATATAGACCTCGCAACGCATGAGGTTCTAGTGACGCTTGGAGTCATAGGCTATTGACCCTCTGAAGATCATGAGGTAGCCATCTGGCATAGGAACACCACCATCCATCCCCTTATCGTCATCCATGATCAGCTTGGGGTCCTTCCCATGCTCCCCCCTATTGAAGCCTCCGGACAAGAACCGCTTCATGAGGTCATAGTCCTTGTATAGATTCTTGATGGGGAAGGAATGGTTCAGGGCATGGCCCTTCGAGTAGCTTCTCGAAGTGGTCCGAAGTACCCTCCATGGGCTTCCAACCCCCCTTACAGTTGGCAGGTGGCCACAAGCGAGCTCTCATGCCGTTGTCTATTTTTCTTCTTGACTGGGACGGTTGGAGGCGCCTTCACCGGTGCCCTCGTCTCACTTCGCCTTGCCTTTTAGGTGGTCGAAGATCGCTCCAACCGCCTCCTCACCCGAGGCATGGCTAGTGGTGATGTTGAGGAGCTCCTTGAAGGTTCACGGGCCCTTATGTCCTAGCTTGTGAACCAGGGACTCGCAGGTGGTCCTAGATAGGAAAGCTCCTATAACATCGGCATCGACGACGTTAGGCAGCTCGTTGCACTACTGGGAGAAGCATCGGATGTACCTGCAAAGGGTTTCTCTGGCCTTCTATCAGTAGTTCTTGAGATCCTATGGGTTCCTAGGGCACTTGTACATGCCCTAAAAGTTCTCCACGAAGATCTCTTTTAGGTCCGCCCAACTTTGGATTCTGTTGGGCGGAAGGTGTTCCAACCATGTTCGTGCTGAGATGGCCAGGAACAATGGAAGGTTGCGGATAATGAAATCATCATTATCCACTCCGCCAGCTTGATAGGCAAGTGGATAATCCTTGAGCCATAGTCTAGGGTTTGTTTCCCTAGAGTATTTTAGGATGTTGGTTCGTGGTCAGTACCTTGGTGGGGAGGTGGCATTGAGGATGTGTCCGCTGAAGGCCTGAGGCCCTAGCAGGCCAGGGCTTGGCCTTTGGTCCTCGCCACTGTCATAGCGTCCACCACGATGAGGGTGACAGCCATGGCTAGCTCCCTCTCTTGGCTTATCATGGGTACGTCTGTGGGCATTGAGGGTGTTGCGTGCATCACAGTTGCAGCCAAGATGCTCATGCACCAAGACCATGGTGCACTGCCTAATGCCTTGTGGTGCCTAGTGGACTGATGTATCCTTGTTAGGTTGCTCTAAGGGCATGCACTGGTTGGCATTGAGCTCGCATCGCCGAGATAGTGAGCTCTTGGCCTACTACACCACGGCACGCTCGAGTAGTGTGTGAATCTCGTAGTGGGCCCAACGATCCTCAAGGCATCGCGGGCCCTAGAAGCCCATGAAGCAAGGCCACCATAGCAGCGATGTTCTGGAACTGTGGGAGGGTTTCATTGTCCATGATGATCCTCCAGTTCATGTCATAGGCCATGGCACACGCCCACCATCACCGTGGTGCTCGATCTCCCGATCGAGCTCCACGTGTTCCTGCTCGAGTTGGGGTCATGCTTCCTCAAGCTCTAGGTGCTAAGCCTTTAGCTGCTCCACTAGCAGGCGGGGTGGGGCCCCTGTCTCCCCCTCGACTTTGTCGTCGAGGTTGTTCATTAGGGTAGCCTCCTCTTTGTGGATGCTTTTGATGTGTCCCTCAAGGGTACCTGTCATGAAACACTCATGAGAGGGGTGAAAACTCCCCCTACTAGAGTCAGAGCCAGAGGGCGACTCCAATTCTCCCATGAGGAGGTCATGGAAAGACTCCACTGACATATTCGGTCATCCCCACGAACTTGTCATTCATAGGGGATGGAGGCGCGCGCTGCGCCATAGGATGGCCATCGGTCCTTGCGGCGTTGCAGAGACCAAATTGGAGCACTATCGGTGCGCTTCGGATGAGGTATTCCAGAGAAAATGGCTTTCCTCCAGCAAGTTGTGCCATGACATTGGCGAACGAGAAGGTGAGGTGGCATAGATCCTCCCAGGATGGTCGAGGTCCTAGGAAGACACCGAGCTAGCACTCTAGCGCCCCATAGTCGAAGTCGATTTAACACCCTAAAATTTGCCTCTTTTGAAATAGAGCCAAAATGATTTATTTATGAATTTTGTGCACATGAAATATAGGAAAATAAAAATTTTCATTAAATTAAAATACATCATAAGGTAGCAACATGTTGAGCATACATGCCATTGCATTTGATTTTATTGGTTGAGTGGTTTTAATTGAAAAGTCAAAATGGTTAAAATGCTTTTGAAATGAAATTAAAAATGGCTTTGAAATAAAAGAAAAGAAAATTTGAAAATAAGAGGATTTAAAAATGGTAAAATTTATTTTTAAAAACTTACCAAAATTTCTCATTTATATTTGAGATGAAAAGTATGTTGAAAACATATTCGGATTTGATATGATTTACATAGAATTTGGCTTGGATTTGGAAACTCAAAGTAGAAAAAGGATTTGGAAAAAAAAGAAAACCTCCCCTCTCTCATTTGGCCCGAAGGCCCACCCTTCTTTTGCCATGGCCCGCTCTTTTCCTTCTCTTCCTAGATTGGCCAGCCCGACAGCCCAGCCTCACTCCCGCTCCCTTCTCCTTCTCCAGCGTGCTAGCCTGCTCCACCTCGGCCCACTCGGCAGCCAGCTCCGCGCGCCTCCCCCTCCTTCCCGCTTTCTCCCGCACCGGCTCGTAGCTCATGGCCTCCTCGCATTTTGGCTTCGCCCGCACGCGCGCGCTCGGCAGCCCACTACTACGTGGCCCATAGCTCCCACACCTGTGCCCCCGCCCCCTTCTCCCTCACTGCCCCATGGGTCCCGCCTGTCAACGCCGCCTCCCTCCCTTTCCTTTCTTCCCTGGCGCACTCCTTTCCTTTCCAGCCGCCCGTTGATGGCGCACGCCAAAACGACAAGCCGCCATGCCCGCGCCCGTATGGCAGGTGCCCAAATCACCATGCCCCACTTCCCTACCATCTACGTAGCACTGTCCTGCCTTTAAAGCCTGAGCCAGACCCCCCCTTCTTCTCCCTTTTCCCCATCCGTGCTCAAGCGCTCACCACCGCTGCCCCGTAGCCGTAATTCGCTGTACTAGCACCACTAGCCCCCGACGGTGATGTGTCCCGAGGCTCTACCTAGTTCCCCCATGCCCGTAGGTAACTTCAATTTCACATTTTGGTCTCGATTGCTTAGATTTCTCGCTCACCTGCACCCCTTTCTCTCTCTCTAGCCGCCGTCGTCGACGACCGCCCCTTTGGAGCCTCCCCAGACGCCGCGCTCCGTTCCAATCGATTCGCGGTGAGCTTCTCCACCTCCCCGTGCCTCCATTGTATTGAACTAAACTCTAAAACGCCATATCAGCAAGCATCAGCCATCATCGGCCATGGCACCACCATGGGACGCCGCTCCAGCACAATCCCTGCCCTCGATAGCACATTCATTAAGTTTGCGGGGTCCTGCGATTCACGTAAGTGGGTTCGGATTGGGTTGGGATGGACGAAGTCGCCGTACCGGCATCCACCGCCATGCTGCCTCACCGCCGGTAATGGAGGCTTGCCGGAGCCGCTATGCTGTGACCGAAGTTCGTCCTGATTGCACAGCGCTGTCAAATCTATTTTGCATGGCTAGGATTAGATCATACCGTGTGTGGGTGTAACTGGTCCATCGCGAGCGGTGGACTCGGTCCACAGTGTCGGTCAGTGTGCGTCCACCGTACGTGTGGTGGACCATGCCAATAGCGTGCTGCCACATGGCTACCTAGTCAGTAGCCGAGTCAACCTTTGGTCAGCCACGCCCATTTTTGCAGAATAGCCCCCCTATTTTCGGTGAATCAACCCGCAATCCAAATCAGTTCAAAATAATTCCTTTTAGGTCCTATTTTCTTCTATTTTAGCCCCTGTAGTTTTGAGTATTAGTGCCCACAGTCAGTTAGCATTTAAAATTCATAGTTAATTAGTTTAAATTGAAATTTGAGTTCAATTAATTACAGAAATGCCACTGAACCTTATTTCATGCGTAACTTTTTTGTTTTAAGTCCAATTTGACCTGTTCAAATTGCGTTAGGACCGTATTTATGTTTTCTACATGTTTATAGTACTGTTAGGCATGTTTGCAATATTAGAAATTCATGGATAGATTTAATCTATTATTTAACTATAGGAAAACTTGTTTAAATCATAACTATTCATTTTAACTCTAAAATAGTCCATTCAAGTTGCGTTCGTTTCATAACGACGTGACCTATGCATTAGTAGCAATAATTTCTATGTCAAAATCTCTAGAATTTCATAGTTTAAATCCCAACTTGGATAATAAATATGTCACTAGATTTATAAATAAAATGTAATAAATTCCACTTTGATTTTTAAAACCAAATATAAGTTGACTTCATTCAACTTAAGTATTTTCTCTAAAATATCTTATACAAGTTTTATATAATTATTAAAATAAATGAAGTCATTGGTATTATTTTTAAAGTAAATCTCTCGGTAGTTGTATCTTTTCAATCGTAGCTCCGATTAGCGTGTCTCTCGTGACTGTGTGTTCGTAGCAATGCGTAGAACCGTATTTCAATCTCTTTTACTTATTTTTCTATGATTGGTGTACTATTCTGATATAGATGCAATTATATGCTATGCATGTATGTGTATGGATGTTTGTGTGGTGTTCTACGATTATGTCCAGACGGTGAGATATACGTGGTGATCCAGAAGAAGAAGAAGGATGTGAAGATTAAAGCTTACCGAAGGATCGGTGTGTAAGGCAAGTATAGCATGGGACCATCCTTGTTACCTATTCACATTTAATCACTTAATTCATATTGCATGTGTCTACCTTGTTGCCATTATAGATATCATAGATATTTGATGTCTTGTACCTTGAAACCTCTGGGTTATTACATTGGGTAGTTTTTGCTAGTGCTTAATCAAAACCATGATCTTGTAACTTGACTAATGATATATGCAATAAACATTAAAACATGACTTTTTAGTCACATGGAAACAGGGGCCTGGAGTGTTTAGCTACTTTCTAAATGCTTTAGATTCCTCTCCCTAAAGACTTATCTATAAGCGATCATCCAGGACTTACAGTATAGCTATGAGGGCTATATGGCTCTGGCTTTAGCTCAGTATGAGGACCTTTTCTAGCTTGTTAGTGGTTACCTTTATGGCGCATAAGGGTATATTTTCTTTTCTGCTAGGATGTGTGTACCGTGCTGCGTGGCTACGCATGCCACTCCTAGAGAGGGGCCTACATACACCTAGCGGCCCTAACTTGTTAGAAGAACCTTTGAAACGCTTCATAGTGAACCCTGCCGACCTTCCTTGGTAGTGGGTAAAGAGGCTGATCACCTCGGGCGAAAGGGTAAATCACGACTCACAGTGAAAGTGTACAAACTCTGCAGAGTATAAAACTGATATATCAGCCATGCTCATGGACACAAGCGGCCTTGGACCCTTATGGAATAGAGATGATCACTAATGGATGATTGTACTAATGATTAATTGTTTATGCTATACATTAATCATGTTTACCTGATCATGTGTTTATGGGCTTATGGATAAACTTGTTGCCAACCAATTGCTAAAACTATGCTAAACAAAGGCTAATCACTATAAACCAATGTCAGCTTTTTGAGCCTCGTGAACCCCATGATATAATTGTTAAGTACGACATGTACATATGCTTGCTTTACTTTTCTATACATTGGATAAAAATCCCGAATGGGTACCAGATTGCTGGTTTGGAGGAGTTAGGTTTGTGGTCAACCAGTCGGTCGTCCCTGTGGATTTGGAGTCTTCACCAAAAGGTTATATTCCTTTTACTAATATGTTATATAATAAGCATTGTCTTTTGATATTACCCTTAATTGCGGCTATATGTGAGATTTGACTTCCTAGGCTCACATATAGTGTGTATATGGTTTTATCTATAAAACCTGGGTGCTACAGTCGAGGAGTTGGTCGCTTCTGGGGGTGCGGTCCTCTGGTGCATGCAGCTGTAGCTCCTCAAGCACCTCGGCTATCATGTCGAGGCTAGTGGAGTGGAGAGGTCAGATGGTAGGTAGGAGCCACTACCAACTCTCCCTCCATCATGATGATGAAGTCTAGGTTCGCAAAGCTGCACAGTGCACGCTCGGAACCTAGCTGACGTTGCGACTAGCCATTCAAGGCCTATTATGGATGTCGAGACACACAAAAGGCTCCTACCTGGCGTGCCATCTATCAGTGTTTCGAGCTACCACCAATGAGTAAATTTCTAATATTGCGCATCTAGCTCAGATGGTGTGCTAAGAGGACATGAGGTTTATACTGGTTCGGGCAAAATGTCTCTACGTCCAGTTCGTTGCTGCTGCTCATGTTACTAGCACTGAAAGTTCATAGTAGAGGTTACAAATGGGCGAGAGAGAGATAGGTCCCAAGTCTCTGATGGAAGGGGGGAATGGGTGCCGAGAGCTCAGTCGCTGCTCGACTACGTGTTCAGGATTTGGTGGATCGATCGGATTCGAGTCCGGTGGTTTGATGCGATGTGTTGTGAAATTTTGTCCGATGCCCCCTAATGGGATGCCCTGCTTTCTATTTCATAGGCCAAGGGAAAGTAGGGGTTATAGTGGAGGGAAAGGGGAGAATGAGAAGGAGAAGAGGTCCTCTAGGATTGTCGGGTCCTTCTTTCCCTACATGCGGGTCCTGCCGACCCTATAGACGTTAATAGGGATAGCTCCATGTTGTCGCCCTATCCATCACTAACTCCATGTGCAGGCATCGTCTCCCGGTCGTGGTGCCCCACTCTGTCCTGACGGACATCGTGGTGAACTAACGCGCCCGTTAGTGCCCGTACGAGGGTTATGGCGAAGTATTGGTCCCCGACATTATGCAAAAACCCAAGTTTCTAAGCATGAATAACGTAAGGAGATTTGAATCCAAGCTATTCCATTTTTCAATTACCCAAGATATTTTGGTAGACACTTGGAAGTTCACAAGTTATGTGAAGCTTGGAATAACCGGTATACAGATTACAAATCAAGGAGATGAACCCGCTTAGTCCTTCAAACTTTACTCGAGGACGAGCAAAGGACTAAGTGTGGGGGAGCTTGTTGGCGATGCTTAACTTGTAATCCTATCACCAACATTTAAACAAAAAATAAGAAAATGTAAAACACCAAAACTTAGAATTAGGGGTTTTACTCACACTTTCCACAAGTTTTGGTACAAGTATGTTTTGTAGGTCACAAACATAAAATGCATAGAGAAATTCACCAAAAGACGCTTTTCGACGCTGAATTGCGCAAAGGAATGACAAAGGCACCTACCAACTCAAATCAAATAGAGCAAAGCACCACCGGGAAGCGATCCAGGTCTAGCCTAAAGATGGCAACGGGCAAAAAATATCCGCGTGCCCGCGGATAGAAAATCCGATGGGCATGGATATGGGTTTAAGTTTGTGCCCACAGGCACGGGCATGGGTGTGATTCTAAACCCGATGGATATTTGCTCGTGGGCATGGAAAAATGATATCCGCACCCGCAAATCCGCTAGACCCGCGCCAATGACCCTATAAGTCTATATACGGTTGTATGTCTTTATTCGTGTTAATTTGTGATGATTTGAGATACACTAATGTAGATGTACTTTTGATTACTCTTGTATGGTCAATGTGTCATACTTTATCTAATGTTGAGATATAAACGTTTATTTTTTGATATATTGTTTCTTACTTGCTATTAAGATATGGTTGAGTGCTTTGTTGCTTTATTTTTTCGGGTATACGGGTGTGCCCGCGGGCATGTGATATCCGCGGATAGCGGGCACGGGCATGGTTTTCTACCCGTGACGGTTAACGGGCGTGGGCGCGGGCATGGATTTTTGCTTGCGGGTATGGATATCTAGGGCTAGTATCCGCGCGGATTTTACCCGTTGCCATCTTTAGTCTAGCCCAATGCCTGCCACGTGAAGGCGGTGGTCAAGGGGTAGCTGACCCCAGGGGCGGCATAAAGCTCTAGTTTGGTTTTGGTTAATTGATGAAACCCTAAGTGCTAACCTAGTTTATCAAGATGATTATGAGATAGGTAGCACTACTCCAAGTGATGAAGCAATGGCGAAGATCATGACAATGGTGATGGCATGGTGATGGTCAAATGCTTAAACTTGGAAAAGAAGAAAGAGAAAAACAAAAGGCTCAAGGCAAAGGTATAAAATGTAGGAGCCATTTTGTTTTAGTGATCAAGACACTTGGTGAGTGTGATCACATTTAGGATAGGTAGCCATACTATTAAGAGGAGTGAAACTCGTATTGAAATGCGGTTATCAAAGTGCCACTAGATGCTCTAACTCATTACATATGCATTTAGGATATAGTGGAGTGCTAACATCCTTGAAAATGTTTGTGAAAATACGCTAACACATGTGCACAAGGTGATACACTTGGTGGTTGGCACATTTGATCAAGGGTGGTGAAGTTTAGGTGCAAGGGTAAGAAACTCCACCGACGGAGTGTCCGCCCATAGAGTGCGGACAGTCCGATGGTACCACCGGCGCCCTAGACAGAAAAGTTGGAGGTCACTGCAAGTGACCGACGTTGGCCTCGGCTGGACCGGTGCGTCCGGTCAGTGGCAGTAGAGGGTGCGTGCGTTGGTCTATTGACCGGACGCTAGGTCACTCAGCGACTGGACGCTGATAGGCTGCATCCGGTCAAACTGATGGGTCTGCACAGTACCTAGGGTATTTGCACTGGACTCTGGTCTATGTCCGGTCAAGGTGGACCGGATGTGTCCGGTCGAAAAAATATGCCTCGGGGAGCTTACTAGAAATGACCGGACGCTAGGGCTTCAGCGTCCGGTCAGTTTTGCCAGAGCGTCCGGTCAGCTTCGTAGCCATTGAAATCTGACGAACAGCGTTTGAAGCTAGTGATGCGTGGCGTCCATCGGGCGACTGGACGCTGAGGGCCAGTGTCTGGTCAAGTCTGACCGGAGCAGTCCGGTCAGCCCGCAGTGTGCCCAGTGAAGGGGTACAACGGCTCTATTTCATGGGGGCTTCTATTTAAGCCCCATGGCCAGGCTCAAGCTCACTCTCTTGCACATTTTCATTGACATAGCAACCTTGTGAGCTTAGCCAAAGTCCTCCCACTCATCTCCATCAGTGATTCATCATCTTTGTGAGATTGGGAGAGAATCCAAGTGCATTGCTTGAGTGATTGCATCTAGAGGCACTTGGTATTCGTGTTGCGCTGCGGATGTCAGCTTGTTACTCTTGGTGGTTGCCACCACCTAGATGGTTGGAGCAGCGGTGGAGGATTGGCACGAGTTGGTGATTATTCAGTGGCCATCTCTGGTGATTATGAGGGGAGTTGTACCTTCCACTGGTGGAGCGCTGAAAGGTAACTCTAGTAAATTGCTCATGTCATTGAGTTACCTCACTTGTGGGTCGGTTCTTGTGGTGTCCTATCGTGTGGACGAGGTTTGTGAAACACCTCTTAGCCGCCGAAACCACCAAGTGTTGGATCGACACAACTGGGGACTAGCGTGTTGGCAAGCACGTGAACCTCGGGAGAAAAATCGGTTGTCTCTTGTCATTTGCATTCTCCTGGTGATTGGCTTAATCTTCATCTTGTGATTGGTTCATCCCCTACACTGGCGGTATAATCACCCTACTCACCTATTTACATTCTTGCAAACTAGTTGATACAAGCTCTTTAGTGTAATTAGAACTGAGAGCTTGCTTTATTATTGTCATTCATCTAGTTGAGCTCTTTAGAGTAGCAAGATTGAGAGCTCTTAGTGAGTAGTTACATAGCAAGTTTGGGTGCCTAAGTAATCATTGCAACTAGAATTGTTGGATAGGTGGCTTGCAATCCCTTGTAGAGCTAGAGCAAGTTTGCATTACGCTATTTGCCATACTAATCAAATTGCTCTAGTTGATTTGTAGATTTTTGAATAGGCTATTCACCCCCCCCCTCTAGCCATATTAGGACCTTTCAAGTGGTATCGGAGCCAGGTTACCATTTGATTGAAGGCTTAACAACCTCGGTGTCAAATTATGGCTCAAGTTGTGTTTAACCATGTGGGGGGCAAACCACCGTTCTTTGATGGCACATGCTATGATTATTGGAAGAGAAAGATGAGGATGTATCTTGGTTCAATCAATGATCAAGTATGGGAAGTGATCAAGAATGACTATGCTATCATTGATCCTGATGATCCCACCAACCAAGATAAGATCAACAAGCAATGCAATACAATGGCTCTCAATACTATATACAATGCCATTGATTCCAAGGTGTTTGAGCAAATCAAGGATTGTGAAAGAGCAAATGAAGTGTGGAAGAGATTGGAGGAAACATATGAGGGCACACCGGTGGTGAAGAGTGCCAAGTTGTATATCCTCAAGGACAAATTGATAAGCTTCAAGATGAAGAAAGATGAGAGCATTCCAGGAGATGTTCCATCGATTGCAAGTAATTGTCAATGACTTGAAGGCTTTGGGAGAGAAGATCAAGGATGATGACAGTCTCTCATCGGTTCTTGATGTGCCTACCTCCAAGATTTGAGATGTTAAGATTGCTAATCATAAGAGGAGGATTGAAGGATATTACCCCCAACCAAGTACTAGGTGATGTCATGACACAAGAGACATACCAGTGTGGAAAGGGAGGGGGATGACAAGGATGACAAGAAGGATGAAGAAGACAAGAAGAAGAAAAGCATAGCATTCAAGGCTAGCTCATCATCATCAAAGAACAAGGGCAAGTCCAAGAAAGAATCAAGTGATGATGATCTTAGTGATATTGATGATGAAGCTATGGCTCTCTTTGTGCGCAAGATGGGCAAGTTCATGAAGAAGAAGGGCTATGGTGCAAGAAAGAGAAGAGATCACACCAAGAAGAAAGAGTATGTGAGAAGATGCTACAATTGCAAAAGCCCCGATCATGTAGTAGAAAATTGTCCATACAATAGTGACAATGATGAGGATGAGAAGAAGAATCACAAGGAGGATAAGAAAGAAAAGAAGGAGAAGAAGGAGAAGAGAATGACCTTTCAAAAGAAGAAGAAGGGTGGAGGCTATGTGGTCACATGGGATAGTGATGGCTCTTCGGATAGTGATAGCTCTAGTGATGATGACAAGAAATCTATCAAGAGAGCACTAGCAAGCATTGCCATCAACAACAAGCCCTCCATCTTTGACACTCCATCGACGTGCCTCATGGAAAAACCTACCAAGGTAAAATATGATGTGAGTGATGATGATGAATGTGAAAGTGATGCTTGTAGGAGTGATGATGATGATGAGGAGTACTCCAAGGAGGAGCTCATGGACATGTGTGAGCAAGTGCATACTTGCTTTGAGATGAAGAGAAAGGAGTGCAAGGAATTGAACAAGAAAGTCAAATTTCTTGAGCAATCCCTTGATGAGCTCAATGCCACTCATGAGAGGCTAATGGAAGCCCATGAGAAGCTTGGTAAAGCTCACTCTAAGCTTGAAAAGGCTCACTCCTCTCTTATTGAGCAAGTCAAAGTGGAGGAAGCCAAGAAGGAGCAAGTGATCATAACATGTGATGTGGGACTAACATGTGATCTTATTGATGAATCTTTTCATGAACCCATTATTGTTGCTCCTACTAACACTTCTTGTAGCACAATCATTACTACTCCACCTATGAATGATACATCACTAATGGTGGAAAATGAGAACCTCAAGAAGGAGGTGAATGAGCTCACTCGTGCCTTAGGCAATGCCTATGGTGGAGAAGCCCACTTGCTAAAATGCTTGGGTAGCCAAAGATTTTCTCTCAACAAAGAGGGATTAGGCTATACCCCCAAGAAAGGCAAGGCAGGCCTTTGTCACTCCCAAAGCTAGCTTTGTGAAGGGCAATGGTCGATTTTGCAATAGATGCAAGCAAGTTGGGCATATAGAGCAAAATTGCAAGACTAATAAGAACAAGCTACCTAATGTATCCTCAATCAAATTTGATTCTTGTTACACGCTTTATAAGGGTGCCAATGGTGTGAAGGCTAAGTTCATTGGTACACCAATTGTGGGCCCAAAGAAGAAGGTCCATTTGGGTACCAAAGACCTTGGTGACTAACCTACAAGGACCCAAGCAAGTTTAGGGTACCTAAAAGGAATTGATCTTCTTTTGTAGGTAAATTATAAAGCCTAGAGGAAGGCATTGGGTGCTTGATAGTGGGTGCACACAACACATGACCTGGCGATCCAAGAATGTTCAATTCAATCAATGAAAGCAAGAGCAATGGGATTGATAGTATCACATTTGGTGACAATGGCAAAGGCAAGGTCAAAGGGCTTGGTAAGATTGCAATATCCAATGATTTGAGCATTTTCAATGTGCTACTAGTAGAGAGCTTGAACTTCAACCTATTGTCGGTAGCTAAATTGTGTGATCTTGGTTTCAAGTGCATATTTGGTGTGGATGATGTAGAGATCATAAGTGTAGATGGATCTAACTTGATATTCAAAGGACTTAGATATGAGAATCTATACTTAGTTGATTTCAATACTAGAGAAGCTCAATTGTCAACATGTTTGATCACTAAGTCAAGCATGGGTTGGTTATGGCATAGAAGGCTTGGTCATGTTGGAATGAAACAATTGAATAAGTTGATTAAGCATGACTTAGTTAGAGGCTTGAAAGATGTCACATTTGAGAAGGATAAGCTATGTAGTGCATGTCAAGCTGGAAAACAAGTTGGTAACACACATCCTAAGAAGAGCATGATGAGCACATCTAAGGCATTTGAGTTGATGCATATGGACTTGTTTGGACCAACCACATACACTAGCATTGGTGGAAACAAATATGGATTTGTGATTGTGGATGATTTCACTAGATACACATGGGTCTTCTTTCTTTCTGACAAGAGTGATGTGTTTGCAACATTCAAATAATTTGTCAAAGGCATTCACAATGAGTTTGAAACAACAATCAAGAAAGTTAGAAGTGACAATGGTAGTGAATTCAAGAACACTAGAATTGATGAGTTGTGTGATGAATTTGGAATTAGACATCAATTCTCGGCCAAGTATACTCCTCAATCAAATGGGCTAGTTGAAAGAAAGAATAGAACCTTGATTGATATGGCGAGATCAATGTTGAGTGAGTACAATGTGAGTCATTCATTTTGGGCCGAAGCAATCAACACGGCTTGCTACTATAGCAACCGACTCTATTGTCACCCTATGATGGAAAAGACACCTTATGAGCTATTGAATGGAAGAAAGCCCAACATAGCATACTTCCGGGGTTTTGGTTGTAAATGCTATATATTGAAGAAAGGCACTAGATTGAGCAAGTTTGAAAAGAAATATGATGAAGGTTTCTTGCTTGGCTACTCCACTACTAGCAAGGCTTATAGAGTTTGGAATTTGGCTAGTGGTACTCTTGAGGAGGTTCATGATGTGGAATTTGATGAAACAAATGGTTCCCAAGAGGAAGATGAGAACTTAGATAATGTAAAAGGCACTCAATTGGTCAATGCAATGAAGAACATGGATATTGGTGAGTTAAGGCCTAGAGAGGTGATTGATGTTGAAGATGACAAGAATCAAGTGCTCTCTAACTCAAATATGTAATCTAGTGGTTCTCATGATCAAATCCAAGCAAGAACTAGTAATGGCAATGTGCAAGATCAACAAATGGCTAGTTCATCATCTCAACCAAGTGATCAATCTAATGCAAGCAATCAAGTGCAAGTGCTTCAACCAACTAATGTTGCAAGAGATCATCCATTGGACACTATCATTAGTGATATTTCAAGAGGTGTGCAAACAAGATCAAGATTGGCTTCATTTTGTGAGCATTTCTCATTTGTGTCATCCATTGAACCTAAGAAGATAGATGAAGCTTTGAGGGATGTTGATTGGATCAATGCTATGCATGAAGAGCTAAACAACTTCATAAGAAACCAAGTATGAGATTTAGTTGAGAGGCCTAAGGATCATAATGTGATTGGAACTAAGTGGGTCTTTCAGAACAAGCAAGATCAAGATGGGATAGTAATAAGGAACAAAGCAAGATTAGTGGCTCAAGGTTACACTCAAGTTGAAGGTCTTGACTTTGGAGAAACATATGCCCTCGGTTGCAAGATTGGAAGCAATTAGGATCTTGCTAGCTTATGCTTGTGCCCACAACATTAAGTTGTACCAAATGGATGTGAAAAGTGCATTTCTAAATGGGTACATCAATGAGCTTGTGTATGTTGAGCAACCTCCTGGTTTTGAAGATGAGAAGAAACCCAACCATGTCTACAAGTTGAGAAAAGCTTTGTATGGATTGAAACAAGCACCTAGAGCATGGTATGAGAGATTGAGGGATTTCCTACTCTCTAAGGGATTCAAGATGGGAAAGGTTGACACCACTCTCTTCACCAAGAAGCTTGGGAATGACTTGTTTGTAATGCAAATCTATGTTGATGATATCATCTTTGGGTCAACAAATGAAGGATTTTGTGAGGAGTTTGGCAAGATGATGGCAAGTGAGTTTGAGATGTCCATGATTGGAGAGCTTAGTTACTTCCTTGGTCTTCAAATCAAGCAAATGAAGAATGGCACATTTGTAAGTCAAGGCAAGTATATCAAGGACATGCTCAAGAAGTTTGGAATGGATGATAGTAAAGCTATTAGTACACCAATGGGGACAAGTGGAAGCTTGGATAGTGATACTAGTGGCAACATGGTGGATCAAAAGATGTATCGGTCTATGATTGGAAGCCTCCTCTATGTGACCGCATCAAGGTTGGATGTGATGTTTAGTGTATGCATGTGTGCTAGATTTCAAGCCTCACCAAGAGAAAGTCATTTGAAGGCAACTAAGAGAATATTGAGGTACTTGAAGCATACACAACATGTTGGATTATGGTATCCCAAAGGAGCAGGATTTGAGTTGATTGGATATTAGGATTCCGATTATGCGGGATGCAAAGTTGAGAGAAAGAGCACATCGGGCACATGTCAACTATTGGGAAGATCACTTGTATCTTGGTCATCAAAGAAGCAAAATAGTGTAGCACTTTCAACCGCCGAAGCGGAGTATATTTCGGCCGGTAGTTGTTGTGCACAATTACTTTGGATGAAGGCCACTTTGAGTGATTTTGGAATCAAGTTCAAGCAAGTGCCATTGCTATGTGACAATGAAAGTGCCATAAAGGGGGAGAGATAATATATGACAAAAGAAGGGGATTAATTCAAATTTTGAGCATACAAATAGGGGGAGCAAGCTCATAAACTTGTATGGTGCATTTGAATGAGCATTACATATGTTTGCTTGCATGGCATAAGTTTTAATTTCAAAAATCCATGCTTGTGTGGTGTATGCTAGTTGTAGGTTTGAATGTTGAAATGAAAAACTAGCATGCATAGGCTAAGTAACTAGACTTATGTTCATTCTATGGAAACTAGACCCTTGCATGTAATGGTGATCTCACGGGGTATTCTAGTTCTTGTATATGTCTAGTTACTAATGGTGCTAAGGATGGTATATTGGTGCACTCTGATGGGTATCATGCTTCAAAGGTCCATCTCTTATACCTTAGCATCATTTGGTAGAAATTGACTCCTATATTTCCTATCTAATCATATGTGCAAAGCTTCAATCCAAACTCTTAGCACATATGTAGGGGGAGCAATTGCTATCATAAGGAGTTCATGAAACTTGCCCATATCCTTTACACATGGTAAATATGCTTGGGCAAGCAACATGGATTCAAAAGAACTTTAATTCATATCTTTGTATAAGGGTTGTCATCAATTACCAAAAAGGGGGAGATTGAAAGCTCTAGTTTGGTTTTGGTTAATTGATGAAACCCTAAGTGCTAACCTAGTTTATCAAGATGATTATGAGATAGGTAGCACTACTCCAAGTGATGAAGCAATGGTGAAGATCATGACAATGGTGATGGCATGGTGATGGTCAAATGCTTAAACTTGGAAAAGAAGAAAGAGAAAAACAAAAGGCTCAAGGCAAAGGTATAAAATGTAGGAGCCATTTTGTTTTAGTGATCAAGACACTTGGTGAGTGTGATCACATTTAGGATAGGTAGCCATACTATTAAGAGGAGTGAAACTCGTATCGAAATGCGGTTATCAAAGTGCCACTAGATGCTCTAACTCATTACATATGCATTTAGGATATAGTGGAGTGCTAACATCCTTGAAAATGTTTGTGAAAATATGCTAACACATGTGCACAAGGTGATACACTTGGTGGTTGGCACATTTGATCAAGGGTGGTGAAGTTTAGGTGCAAGGGTAAGAAACTCCACCGACGGAGTATCCGCCCAGTAGAGTGCGGACAGTCCGACGGTGCCACCGGCGCCCTAGATAGAAAAGTTGGAGGTCACTGCAAGTGACCGACGCTGGCCTCGGCTGGACCGGTGCGTCCGGTCAGTGGCAGTAGAGGGTGCGTGCGTTGGTCTATTGACCAGACGCTGGGTCACTCAGCGACCGGACGCTGATAGGCTGCGTCCGGTCAAACTGATGGGTCTGCACAGTACCTAGGGTATTGCACCGGACGCTGGTCTATGTCCGGTCAAGGTGGACCGGACGTGTCCGGTCAAAAAAATACGCCTCGGGGAGCTTACTAGAAACGACCGGACGCTGGGGCTTCAGCGTCCGGTCAGTTTTGCCGGAGCGTCCGGTCAGCTTCGTAGCCATTGAAATCTGACGAACAACGTTTGAAGCTAGTGATGCGTGGCGTCCATCGGGCGACCGGACGCTGAGGGCCAGCGTTCGGTCAAGTCTGACCGGAGCATCCGGTCAGCCCGCAGTGTGCCCAGTGAAGGGGTACAACGGCTCTATTTTGTGGGGGCTTCTATTTAAGCCCCATGGCCGGGTCAAGCTCACTCTCTTGCACATTTTCATTGACATAGCAACCTTGTGAGCTTAGCCAAAGTCCTCCCACTCATCTCCATCATTGATTCATCATCTTTGTGAGATTGGGAGAGAATCCAAGTGCATTGCTTGAGTGATTGCATCTAGAGGCACTTGGTATTCGTGTTGCACTGCGGATTTCGCTTGTTACTCTTGGTGGTTGCCACCACTCTAGACGGTTGGAGCAGCGGTGGAGGATTGGCACGAGTTGGTGATTGTTCAGTGGCCATCTCCGGTGATTGTGAGGGGAGTTGTACCTTCCCCGGCGGAGCACCGAAAGGTAACTCTAGTAAATTGCTCATGTCATTGAGTTACCTCACTTGTGGGTCGGTTCTTGCGGTGTCCTATCGTGTGGACGAGGTTTGTGAAACACCTCTTAGCCGCCAAACCGCCAAGTGTTGGTCGACACAACGGTGACTAGCGTGTTGGCAAGCACGTGAACCTCGGGAGAAAAATCGGTTGTCTCTTGTCATTTGCATTCTCCTAGTGATTGGCTTAATCTTCATCTTGTGATTGGTTCATCCCCTACATGGCGGTATAATCACCCTACTCACCTATTTACATTCTTGCAAACTAGTTGATACAAGCTCTTTAGTGTAATTAGAATTGAGAGCTTGCTTTATTATTGTTATTCATCTAGTTGAGCTCTTTAGAGTAGCAAGATTGAGAGCTCTTAGTGAGTAGTTACATAGCAAGTTTGGGTGCCTAAGTAATCATTGCAACTAGAATTGTTGGATAGGTGGCTTGCAACCCTTGTAGAGCTAGAGCAAGTTTGCATTACGCTATTTGCCATACTAATCAAATTGCTCTAGTTGATTTGTAGATTTTTGAATAGGCTATTCACCCCCCCTCTAGCCATATTAGGACCTTTCAGTGGCCAACCCCCTCCAGGCACCTCCCTACCTATCCTCGCTCTGGCGGTGGTGTACCACCATGCTAAGGCGGTGAAGCTCATGTTTCACGCCAAGAATGGCTAGGAAGCACCACCATCCTCCCTGTATAAATAGAGGGGTAGGGCTCCCCTCTACAAGACAATAAAAGAGAGCAAGGAAGAGAGGGAGAGTTTTATTTTTGCTTAGCTTTAGCTAGAATAAGGGTGGAGGGAGCGAGGAAAGAGTTGGAGAAGTGTCGAGGCTATCAGCAACCTCCCTTAGTGTACTTGCTACACTTAGCGGAAGCATGTCGGAGCTAGGTACTCCTCCGCTTGTACCTCTATGAGCAATTTACTACTTGAAAGTAAGAAGTTTGTGTTTAACTGTGGCATTGATATACTAAGAAAGCTACCTTTGTTCATTATAAACTTGTGGGTTCATCATCCGTCCTTGTGGCGGGTACTCTAGTAGAAGGGCCTGATAGAGACGGATAAGCCTTGCATGCATGCTAGAGTAATAGTTGATAGCGTAGACATGGTGTCTAGGCTAGAAACTATCTTCGTTTACCTTGTTCCCCAAGGTTGTGGGGTAGGCGGTAGGTGGTGACAGCCCCATCCGTCCCTTATATTCCCCCAATGTCCTAGTTCAACGTAGGCAATAGGCCTGGCCTCGCCTAACAGACCAGGTGTGATCTAGTGCCCAAAACAAGTCTATAGTGTTAGAGTTATCTTTGCTTAGGATATCTATCCTTAGAAAAACTCCACTACCCAAGCTACCTTTCTTTTGTTTTCTTTAGGTGAACTAGCTAAGAGACTCACACATTCGTTCCTTTGGGAAAATATGATACCCTGAATATCTCTGGGTGAAGTGCTACAATGGTGTATCCGTGCGCTTGCGGATTCCTCTGCTTACGCTAAGAAACACCAACACACTTCTTCGGTATGAACCAGGATATCTAGTAGGCAATCTTTAAGAGAAACTCCCCTAGCATTGACTATTGCAACTACGCCTTCTACTGCCTGTTGGAGGATCTCGTGGTGACTCTCTAGGTCAATCTCTTAGCGATGAGCCTCCTCAATCTCACAACTGAGAAGTAGCCAGTTGTTCCTCAAGATCTAATGAAAATGAAGGGTTATCGGATAAAGTCAGTTAATATAAAAGGAAAGACTCTTCAAAGAAATTTTACCTGCTGCCCGACCATGAGATTCATCAGTCCTCATCTGAGCAACATTGGTCTCTTCTTCAAGGCATAGAGGGTTGTTTTAATGGCATCAAGACATAGATCAAGCCGTCCAACCTCACGCATCGCTTCAGAATACAGGTTTTTCGGCCTCCCTCCTTTCACGGATAACATTCCAGACATCCTGACCATCATATGACATGGAGTCAGAGAATGAAGATGAAGATGAAGATACCATGGACCCTAGCAAGATGTGCTTCGATGGCACGCACAATCGATTGTTGTCCAACCTCCATCAAAGTTGGCTGATGTACCACAACATGATAGGTAGCCCTAGATATTCAAAGGATTAATGCAAGGCTGCCACAAAGATAAGAAATCATTCCCTCTCACCCTTGGTGACAAAGAGGGACAAGAAGGTGCGGAGGTGGATCCATGATTTTTGGAGTTTCCTTCCTTGGATGCTTGCCATGAGCCATTGTTCAGAAGAAGACTAGAAGGAGAAAATGAAGAAGAAAAGATATGTGTCACAACACAACAAATGAACATAAGTAGTATTCCTTCTACTTCATCTTGCCTCCAAATTTATAGCCCTTAGGGGACCTCTGGTGGAGTTGCAGCACCTTAATACCAATGGGGTCCTGCATATTGTGGCGTTCGTCACCCTAGTGTGAGCGGTTCCTGGGGATTAGTCCCCACTTCGATCTATGGCAGTATTTCTTTGCCGTCAACCTATCGAAGAAGCGGGTTGGGAAGCAAGAGCTGAGCATGCCGATGGCATGTAGCCAGCATTCATCTATGCAACAACTGGGCAAATGACTACCCGTTGATGTGTCTATCGACCTCCAACAAGGGGTGGCACTCGCAGTCATTTTACGTCAAGGACGGCGTGGCCGTCCCTTTTCTAGTGTTCTCCGAGCACATCATCGATGATGTCCCGAGGTCGTGGAAGGTTTATGCGATCTGACCCTTTGTTTGTAAAGACCATAGGGCTCGAGGTGTATAAGGGGGGAATTTCGATTATGCTGGTGAGCAAAGTTACCGTAGTCATCAGGGCATGGGCTTTTTGCTGTCTTACCAGACGTGCTTGTTTATCTGTTCCCATCAATCCTTGCCAGCCCATCTTAGCACGAGGAAAAGGTCTGATGCAATGAATGTGTTGGCACTAGAATTTTTGCCCCATGCCGAGGACACACGCAGCAAGCCAGAAGGGTCTGCTCGATGGAGCAGATCCGCCTAGCTTCAGGGTAGGGGTGGTTGATCCTCCCGAGACATACCAATCAATTTGACCCTGCAATTGACAAGGAGAGAAAGTTCATCAGTAATTAAGGGCGGAACTTGCCGGTGTCATCGGACAGTCCTGAATGTGCGGCAATGAGAGCCAATATGAAAGGAGATCGACTAAATAGTCGATTCTAGTATATTCATGAGAATAAATCAATTAGAGCTCATGGGGTTGTGTAAGAAGAATCGGTTATCATTTAGGATAAATATCATTAATCGAACAGATATTAATTAATGGCAATAAGATGTCAACAATGATCGGTTTGTGCTGAGCCAATAATTATAATTAACTGAACCCCTTTTTATATAAAGAAACAATTCAACACCACTTAACCATTTAATAAAGATAAATCTAATGAACATGTTAGATCTCATCTATCATCATGGACAGTGGGGCATGAGGCAGAATCATACAGGCCGTAGAAATAACAATAGACTCGATGACCTTAACTCATTACTAATATCAGTGGGGCATGAGGCAGAATCATGTAGGCCATAATACAATAATAAGATCATGGGGCTAACATATCTTTCAATCTATCTTTACTTCAACGGTCTCGTGGTGCGAACTGTTCATGAAAGTGCTCAATATCGGCTAAAATAGCCGATTCAAGCATAACGCACAGTTAAAGTCATGCCTTACCAGGAATAGATCTAATAAATATCGATCCCCACTCCATGGTGCTAATAGTGGGGTGTGAGGTAGAATCACATAGGCCATGATAACAGGTCGTGGAACGGTTCTCTCTAGCCAATAGATCTACTCAAGACGCAACATGCCTTAACTACACGTTATGCACGATCAAGATTGATGTAAAACAACCGATAAGACATAACTCATAGTTTAAGGTGTAGATTGGATCAGTTTTAGGTTAGCAAACGATGGGTCAAATACGATATAAGGCCGATCTAAATCAATCTCAATCGAGCAGAATGATATTGCTATAATTAGATAAATAATGAAAGCAATAAACAATATCGGTAACTTAATGAATCTACTAAAGACTGCCATTCTAAGGTAGAGCTGATAACTTGACCTTGATCTAATTCAAGCTGTGGGGTGTGAGGCAGAATCACACAGGCCATACTTGAATTAAACAAGAGTCGATAACTAGCTTATACTAGAGCCACAGTGGGGGTCGACCAGGATCGATGCAGCCATACGAACAGATGTATAAACCATGATAGTACTTACAGACAAGCAGTGGAGGTCGACCGGATCGATGCAACCTGTACTCGCTGAAGAATTCAGCTGAGATCTACTCTACTCCTACTCCTAAGGGGTGGCCGGAGTCCAGAAAAGTAATTAAATTCTATTTGGATTGATTGATTCCTTTTACAATAGTCGGGGTTTGGTATTTATACCCGGGCCCTATGCCTGACTCCTGTCTAAGCACGACTTATTATAATTTTTTGACCCTAGAGGAAACATTCCTAATTTAAGATAACTTGGACTCTAATCTTTCCCTTTTTGTAGAGTCCAGCATGCTTCGTCCTTGACGCCGAATGTAGCCTCTGTTGTTATCTGTTGGCGCTATCTTGTAGAAAGTTGATTCCATTTTCTGCATCTGAATCAGCTGGTCCCAATCTGCACGTAATTGATTCCTTGGTGACATGATCTTGGGAGCTTTTGGGTGCCTATAACATCTTCTTCCAAATTTTGGTGTAAACACATGCCCCCCAGTTTTGGGATAAAAGTAATTTTATTCCAAAATTATCATGTATGTATTCCTAATTGGTCCACAGTCATGGGTAGAGAACCTTGATCTAGGGTCTGCTGTTTGTCGTTGCATGCGTCCACCCATGAGCCTATGCCTCAAAACTTTTCACAAGAGCATCACTGCTTCATGGGCACTTGGATTCATCTTTCTAGGTCGGCTATAAATGCCTATCCAACCATGGCGAGAGCAACTCAACAATTCAGCCATGATTTACTTCCATCTGTTCCCTTGAGTGCTCCCGGTTCTGCTGGACCCTCCATGGTCTATTTTATGAAGATTTCGAGTGGCTAGAAGAATTCTTGTGCATAGGGCGATTGCATCGCTTATTCTAATGCCTCGTTTGGCAAGAAGACCAGCCATTGTGGTTAGAAGAATTCTTGTGATATCACCTGAGTCTTCTCTCCATGCTCATAAGGTTGTTCTAGTGTTTGCAAGAGCTAGAAGGTGTGATCATCTTCCCCTTGTTGCTCCTTCAAACGCCCATCGGGGACAGCCTTAGGTTTCTTTCCCAAAGTTCCTCAATTTATTGAGAAATCTATTGAGCATATGTTAGGTAGGCGAACTTTCTTCTTTTCTAGTATAATTTATTGATGGGCCAATGCGACTTAGTTCACAATGAGTGTCGGCCTTGTGGAAATCTGAATTCCCTTCAATCCAAAAAAGTTCTAGTGGGTTAATCTCTGGTCAATGTATCCACCCCATGATATTTTATAATCTAGGGAAGTAATAAATTTGAGTCTGTTATCTCTTTGTTATCCATCCCCTGAATTTCCAGAGTGTTGATCCATTTCTGCTTTCTGATTTCAATTTCACACCTCCATCGAAACCTATCTTCTTGCTTTCCCAGGCTATATATACGGGCTATGGCCGCAAATCAAAAAAACAACCCTCTTCGTCTCAACCCCACTTCATCTTTAGTACATCCTCTGCCTTTCCAAAGGTTTGAGGTCATGGAGAACAACAAGAGGTCTGCTGAACAAGCCCTCAATGGATCCACATCATCATGCCAACGCCCTCGTCATCAAGAGGACGCATCTTGGGGTGCTCCCATCGCCTCGGATCGAAGGGCCAATTCTGCCCAGCCCTTGGGGTCATCTTTGGCACCAATCCACCGCCAGCTTCCTCATCACCCGAGGCAATAGATTAGTAATGATGATCTACTAGCCCATATTGATCGGACCGACCAGCATCTAGCCAACTACCTCTCCCTAGCGGAATCAGCTTTGGCCATGATCAAAGACCGATCTCCCCCCGAGGTTGGCCTGGTGAGGGAAAGGTTGGCCAGGGCTAAACCTAGAATCATGGGTGAGATGTCTGCCATTATTTCTCTATTTCTTCTTGATTTTACCCTCAAGATTTATGATCACTCTTTCCTTGAATATTTTAGACCTAACTGCTCACTTGGAGAGTCTTCGATCAGCCATGGATCATGCAGCGGGATTTGTTAATGCTAGGGGCGCCTTTCTGGTGGTTCGCTTGCATGACATCCTGAATCATGTCAGGGAGGTCGCCCTTCATGGTGTTCGTCATGGCACCGCCATGGCATTGGCTGCTGCACAAGCCCGTTCAGGCCATAATCTCTAGCTTCTTCCTCATGGTTTTCTAGACGTAGTGCACCCTAGGGAACATGAACGCTTGGTTGAAGATTTTATGAATGTCGCTGACTCTGTAGCTTTCAATACTCTAGCCAACGATATAGTAGGCAAAGTGTTTTCTGGCCCGTAGCTTGTAATAGGTGATGTTTAGCAAATAACTTCCTCGCCTTGAGTGGTTTCCCATTGTTTCATGCTTCATACCCATCATTTTGTTTGTGTTTGCTTTGCTTCTATAGGCGATACACATCGTATCGGCTTTTACTCCTTTGGGTTCATCTTTTGCACTAGAGGCGATATCTTTTCAATATCAGCTATTAAAGCTATCGACCGAACAGGTCTTTATCAAGTATTGATCCAAACGTCGGGAGTTAGCTCAAAGTAATCAGAACATGATGCAAGGGAACCGTGGTCGCAATCATCCCAAGTATGAAGCTACGTATGTTGATTTCCACAGATACAAGACCACCGGTGTTTTACCAGGCCGATGAACCACTGGAAGCTGATGATTGGCTGTCGTACAATGGAGCAAAAGTTTGATCTCATTCCCTGCACGGAGTATCAGAAACCTGTTTTTGGCTGCCCAACAGCTTAGAGGTGTAGCAGGTTGCTTGGTGGGCAAACCTTGTGGCTATGCAACAGCGGTGTTCAGTTAACTTGGGCAGAAGTTTCGTACATACGCTTTCCAGCCGCATTATATCCTAGAGGGAGTTATGTCTATGAAACATAGATGATTCCTTGCTTTGAAGCAATGGGAATCAAAACGGTATGCAATATGTGGGTAAATTCAATTTTCCCCCCCCCCCCACCACCTGTCACAGTATGCATCTGACATGTCAACACAGATGCAAGAAAAAAGAAATGGTTTATGGCTGAGAGTCTGAATACCACACTACAAGACAGATGATGACTACCTGTACCAAATGTTACTTATCATGAGGCAGGTGAACATTGCTATTGCTTCAAAGAAAAATATCGGTCAGCATAAGGAGATCAAGAAGAAAAGAGTGTGCCATCTGGATCTTTTGGTGGAAATCAAAAGAGGCAAAAGAGAATCTTATCACCTAGTCAATCATTATCATCCTCCTTATCGTCCACCCATAGTTCCAAGCCGGGCAACAAATCAAATGGCCATCCCTGCCACAACTTACTATAATCCACCAACAGACAAATGTTCCTGGTGTCCGTGCTCCAACACCCCAGGGTCACAGTTATCCATGTTTCAATTGTGGAAGGTCCAGTCATTTCTCTAGGGAAGTCCTATATCCCAAACAGTATAATCCAAATTTTTAGAAGGCTCCTGGAATCAACAACAGGGTCAGCTCAGAGCAAGAACAGCAACCAAATGCTCAGAAGGGCAAAGATGACAAGAAGACAGATGACTATTCTATATTCAAGCCGGGGAGATTCCAGAAGGGGAGCCCATGATGATGGGTATGTTTTCCTATCGCCGATCATCCTGTAGTTATGCTTTTTGATTCTGGTGCATCCCATACATTCATCCATCGGACCTTGTCATAAAGCATGTAAATTCCAATTGGGTAAACAAAGGAAAATTTCTTTATACAGTCGGCCCGAGGGACGTCTGTGTACTAAGGAAATGGTATACCAGGTACCCATAAACCTGGAGGTGGGCATATTTTTCCCACTACCATGATATTCTCAAGGATCAGGATATAGATGTGATCTGGGGAATGAATTGGATGTATCATCATAAGGCTATTATAGATGCTTTGAATAGGACAATAAGGGTGAGTTTGCCCTAATAGTAATTCCTAGCTTCTTATCCAACTTCCAACCTTAAGGAGATCAGTGGAAAGTTTGTGCAATCTTCTGTCAAGGAGATTAGAGATATCCCAGTAGTTTGTGAATTTCCGGATGTTTTTCCTAAAGATTTAACACCCGGTCTACCACCAGATAGGGATGTTTAGTTTAACATAGAGTTCAAACCTAGAACAGCTCTAATCTCTCGGAGAGCTTATAGGATTGCCTCCCAAGGAATTAGCCGAGTTGGTGACTCAGTTGCAAGAGTGATTGATAAGGGGTTTATCCAACCTAGTTCATCACCTTGGGGATTGTCCTACAATTTTTGGTGAAAAAGAAAGATGAGACCCTGAGGTTGTGTGTTGACTATCGTCCATTGAATGAAGTAGTAACCATTAAAAATAAGTATCCCTTACCTCGGACAGACTTGCTTTTTTGATCAACTGGCTGGAGCCAAAGTTTTCTCCAAGATTGATTTGAGGTTAGGTTATCACCAAATCAAGATTAAGCCTGAAGATATTCCCAAAATGTCATTTACCACAAGATATGGATTATATGAATACTTGGTAATGTCTTTTGGTTTGACGAATGCCCCAGCTCATTTCATGTATCTGATGAATTCAGTATTCATGCCTGAGCTAGACAAGTTTGTAGTGGTCTTCATTGATGACATCTTAGTATATTCTAAGAACAAGAAAGAACATGCGGAACACCTCAGAATTGTTCTGACCCGCCTAAGAGAACATCAGTTATATGCCAAGTTTAGTAAGTGTGACTTTTGGCTAAAGGAAGTACAGTTTTTAGGACATGTGTTGTCAGCTGAAGGAGTTGTTGTGGATCCAAGCAAAGTTAAGGATGTACTAGATTGGAAACCGCCAACCATTGTTTATTAGGTTCGAAGTTTTCTAGGTATGGCGGGTTATTACCGTCGTTTTATTCCTGATTTCTCTAAAATATCTAAGTTCATTACGGGATTGTTGAAGAACTAAGCCAAGTTTGTCTGGTCACCTGAATGTGAAGAAGCTTTCTAGACTTTGAAGAGATTGTTAACCACTGCACCAGTATTAGCATAATCAGATATCGAGAAGTCGTTTGACATTTATTGTGATGCTTCTGGTATTGGTATTGGATGTGTATTGATGCAAGAAGGCCAAGTCATTGCCTATGCTTCCAGACAACTTAAGCAACATGAAGAACATTATCCAACTCATGATTTAGAGTTAGCAGCAGTTGTTCATGCTTTGAAGATTGGGCGGCATTACCTGCTTGGTAATACTTGCCATATGAATACAGATCACAAGAGTTTAAAGTATATCTTTACTCAATCAGAATTGAACATGCGACAAAGAAGATGGTTAGAATTGATTAAAGATTATGACTTGGAGGTACATTACCATCCTGGTAAGGCAAATGTGGTTGCAGATGTGCTCAGTCGTAAGAGTCATTGCAATTGTCTGACAGTAAAACAATGGATTTGACTTTATGCCAAGAGATGGAAAAGTTGAGTATAGAGGTAATTCAACAAGGTAGTTTGACCAATATAATGGTTGGATCAACTATTCAAGACCAGATTATTGCCGCTCAGAAAGAAAACAAGGGTATAACCCATATCAAAGAAAGAGTCCGGAATGGAAAAGCGGAATGCTTCAAAATAGATGATGCAGGTGTGCTATGGTTCAAGAATCATCTTGTGGTACCAAAGGTTCCTGAGTTGCGACAGTCAATTATTGTAGAGGCACATGCTACTAGGTTATCTATTCATCCAGGAAGTAATAAGATGTACCATGACTTGAAACAGAGATTTTGGTGGACCAAAATGAAGATAGAGATTGCTCGATATATAGCAAAGTGTGATACTTATCAAAAGGTAAAAGCTATACATTTGAGGTCCGCTGGAGAGTTACAGCTATTGCCTATTCTAGCTTGGAAGTGGGAGGATATTAGTATGGACTTTATTGTTGGTCTACCCAAGTCATCAAAGGGCTTTGATTCAATATGGGTTATTGTAGATCGACTAACCAAGTCAGCACATTTTCTTCCAGTCACGAGTACATACCCCACTATCCAATATGCCAAGATGTATTTAGCACAAATCGTGAGCCTATATGGAATACCAAAGACCATAGTGTCAGATAGGGGTACACAGTTTGTCTCCAACTTTTGGAAACAATTGCATGCTTCGTTGGGTACCAAACTCCTGCATAGTACAGCTTATCACCCACAGACTGATGGTCAGACTGAAAGGGTTAATCAAATACTTGAAGATATGTTGAGATGTTGTGTCCTTAACTATTCCAATAAGTGGGATGAATGTTTGCCTTTGGCTGAGTTCTCATACAACAATAGTTATCAAGAGAGTATTAGGATGACTCCATTTGAAGCACTCTATGGTCGTAGATGCAGAACATCACTAAATTGGTCTGAACCTGGGGAAAGATGGTTCTTTGGAGTTGACCTGGTGAAAGAAACAGAAGAGAAGGTTAGGCAGATACAAAGTAATTTGAAGATAGCTCAGTCCCGACAAAAGAGTTATGTGGATAAACGACGTAGACCATTGGTGTTTAACAAGGGAGATTTTGTATATCTGAAGGTATCACTAATGAAGAGAGTTACCCATTTCAGTGTTAAAGGCAAGTTGGCACCTCGTTATATTGGACCATTTCAAATTTTGGAAAGGTGTGGAAAGGTGGCGTATCACTTGAAGTTACTAGAACATCTTTTAGCTGTGCACGATGTGTTCCATGTTTCTCAATTAAAGAAGTCTCTCTAAGTGCCTGAGCAGAATGTTGTGGTTGAAGGAGTGGAACTTGAACATGATTTGACCTATTCTGAATATCCTATCCAAGTTCTGGATTAGAAAGACCGTGTCACATGAAGGAGAACAATCAAGTTCTACAAGATACAATGGAATCAACATTCCGAAGAAGAAGCTACTTGGGAATTCGAAGATTACTTGCTAGAAAAGTTTCCGGAGTTTCTTGCGTCAATATAGAATAATGTTAGATGTGCTCTGTCGTTACAAATCGTGTTTTGTAAAAGGGCCCTAGCTCTTTTATGGACATGTTTTGTATGTGTTTGCTTGACACATTTCCTTTTCCATTACTTACCCTTGGACTTTAAATCTCGGGACGAGATTTCTTTTAGGGGGAACGATTGTAACACCCCTGGTGTTTTAAATACTAAAAACCTGCCATGTCATCATATGCATTGCAAATCATTTGGTCTTAGTAAAAAATTTTATATGCATACACTAAAACAAGTTTACCTTTATGTTGTATGTGTTGATTTGTATGGTTTGAATCAAGTTTGAAATTTTGGTTTTATTTTGAATTTCCGAGAACCCTAATTTCAGCGTTTAAGTTTACCCTGAAAAACCCCATTTCAAAATCTAAGCAAATTTTGGGGTTGAGCCTAAAAGCAAAAGTGTAGAGCTTGTCTATATGTACAAAGTTGGTTCTTGGAGTTTTCAAAGTTGTTTTACAAAATTTGAAGTAATTTGAAAAGGCGTAAATTCTTGAAATGTCCTCTTTTTGAATTCAAACTTGCATTTCAAAATGTAGACCAAATTTGGGTATTGTTATAGAAGCAAACTTGTAGAACTTTTAATTTGGAACAACTTTTATTTTGGAGATTTTTGAGTTGCCATATAAATTTGGGAGTATTTTGGGTTTCAAATCGAGTAGCAATTTTGTAATTGCGGTGAACAGTAACCGCGGAAGCCACCTCACCGACGGCGAGCTTCTATTGCGTTCTGGTCATCGCCGTGGCCACCTTTGGCTCCGCGCTGGCGTGAAGAAGGCCCCTGCGTGGCTTCTCTTTGCTTCCTGGTCACGTTTTAAGCCCCGACGCAGTCGCCGTTCTCTTCTTTCTCCTCCTCTGTTTCTCCAGTCGCCACCGTCGCTGCTCCATCGTGCTTGCGCCGTCGCCGTAGTGCCTTTACTGTCTCGGCAAAGCCTGTCCCAGCTCCGCCTACTCCTTGCAAACACAGTTCACTGAGCCTTGGTGCCTGATTTCGCTGAGGAACGCCGCTCGCTGCCTTTCTTCCTCGCGGCCGGCAGCATCGCTGTCGCGTGCGCTTCACCATGGCCGTCGCTCTACGGTGAGTCGCTGCTCTTGCTAAGTGTTGGTCCAGCTTCACCTTGATGCCGTGGTGCTTTAATCCTTGTTGCTTGGTCATTTCTTCCACCGCACCCACTGGAACATCGCCGTCGTCGTTGCTCGCGCCGCCGTGGCTGCTGTGATCGTCAACCTACCTCTTCGCTGCTCCTCCGGTCCCGCTTTTTGCTCAATCGCGTTCGGGGTGAGCTGCTAAACCTTCCCATGCAGTTTGTTTAAGCTCTACCAGTCTTGTTTCATCAGCATAGCACAGCCGCTCTGTCGTGTCCGCCATGGCCGGCGTCGAGCTCGTATTGAGCTGTAATCGATGCAAGTAGTGACATCAGTAGGTGCGCCTAGTCATGATGAACATGTTGGTGCCTTCGCCGTCACCGTTGATCTCACCGGCGGTAAGAAATCGCCAGTCAGCACGCGTAGTCGTCGTGGTCAGCGCAGGGAACAGGACTGACGGGTGGGGTCAAGATGTCAGTGGCGGTTTGATTTGAAAATGGAAAATTTTCTTTTTCAGAAATGAATGAATAGTATGAGTTTTTGTTATTTTTGTGTAGAATTATTTAGAGCTCCAAAAATTATGAAAAGTTTTTTGTGACCTCTTTGTGATGTATAATATTTAGGAAAAATATGAAATGTTGCTTTTTAGTACTTTTTGAATGTGATAAAAATGCTCAATTAATTAATAAATGAGTTTCCATGATTTTCTAGGCTTAAATAATTATTCAAAAATTATGAAAATTGTTTTGCCACTTATTTATCATGTGATGAACCTTTAAAAAAATTTTGAGCTCAATTGGAACAAGTTGATTTATTTCATAATTTTGAATTAAATAATTAATTCATAAAAGCAAATAGTAACCTTTAATGATTTAGGTTTTGTTTGAATTTTTGGATTGAGTGATGACCTTGGGTCATTAGTTGGTAATGATCCTTGGCAATAAAAATAAGTGTTATGAAAAAGGTTTAGTTAGTTTTGACTTGTAACTGTACCGCGAAGGAAAGTTGTATTCAAGTTTTTAACTTTCGCATCCATTATCAAGCATCACGTTTTGTATCTCGCATCATGTTAAACATGGCATTGTTACTATGTGTAGTGAACGAAAGTGAGCACGTGGTAGTTAATCAAGTTGAGGAGGAGGTTAATCCGTCTATTGAGGTCGGTTTTGATATCTGTGGAACGACTCCGGAACCTGACTTTTTCGCCAATCAAGGCAAGCCCCGGATGCATTTAAACCTACCTTGTGTTTTACAAATTTATATCACTTTTGCTTTTCAATACTGCATTAAGTGATTAGATGTGAGTGAAACCCTATTTGGTGCATTACCAACCTTGTTTTTCCATATCTACCTTGTTACTAGTTTTACTTCGTAAATGCCTAGTTATGCTTAGCCATGCTTAGACAGATAAAAGTTGGGTGATTACCTATCACCTGCGAGTTTTAAATGGATCTTTGGTTATGTTTGGTTACTTATGTTATCATGAGATATGAGCATGTGGAATAATAAATCTAGACCGGGTGGACTCGGTGTATGAGAGCCACAAGACATGGATGTCTTGTGAGAGGGTTCTTTCCGCCTGTGTCGATTGAGGCCCGTCCGTTGTTGAACTGCATGAGGTGAGACTTTGTAGTACTAACCACATACTCCGGTAAGCCTTAACTTGGTGATTCTATTATGAGAATGGCTACTCATGCACTGGGAGTGGAGAGATGGCGGGAATAGCGTGTACCCACGTGGAGATGGGCTGGATTGGTGGAGTACTGTATTCTTGGGTGGCGCAGACCCATTCTTGTTTTAGAGGACCTGAGGGTAGGTTGGTATATGTAGGTCAGGGACCTGCATATGTCGTGTGGTCTGGAATTCCCAGCTGGGTTTAATCGGTTCGAATCGTCGTTGCTCCTCGGTTATGGAGACTCAACTCACTGTTCATCATCGTAGTTTAATAACTAGAACTTGAGTAAGGTTTGAGAAAGTGTTGGATATGAAGTTTCATGATCTCAATATGGATCATGTCAGCTTTGTATATGATCTTTTTGACGATAAAAATGTTGATATAAAGAATCTTGTTAGAGAGCTTTTATGCAAAAGAACTTTGATTATTGCTAAAGCCATACCTTGAATCCCAGAGCCTGCATTCCTGTGTTCTATCAATTTTATTTCGGTTAAGTCTTGTTGAGTACTTTTGTACTCAGGGTTCATTGACCCTTGTTGCAGGTGAGCCTCATGAGTAGGTCTGTCTTGGACCGTGCTGCATGACTGTTGTTTCGATCGATGATGCCGAGTAAATGTTTGACCCTTGGGCAGGGTACTTATATTGTGTGTTTGTATTATGTTACTAATGCCACTCCACTGCTACAGTTGTAATATTAATCGAACTTAGTTTGTAAGGTTTGAACTAATGGTTTGTAAACTAAGTTATTATAAGACTTCCGCTATTTTACTCTGATGTAGATATTTGAATAAATGTTCTAATACTGCAATGACTCTATAATGGGATCTTGCTCGGAAATCATGGATGATTTGGGATTCCCCGAGGACACCCGACAGACTTCTTAAGTGACCGGGAACATATGCATAGTCATCAGAGGTCATTGGACAGTGATAGGTGCATGTGGGCCCTATAATTTAGGAGGTTATGCCAAAATCCCCACCACCATCGAGCCCTCATCCAACCGTCTCCACCTCCAATGGATCTATGGTGCTGTTCTGACATCACCTTCCAGTGTATGAAGGGCCTCGTCCGTCACAGTCTTCTCTGTGCACGGACCTCGGCTATGAAGTGACTGCTCTCCGGCTAGGAGGATCTACCATTGCCACCCAATGGCTACATAATGTTGTTTGCCCACTTCCATGAGCGTGGGTTCATGACCCCTGCCCATAGATTTGTCCGAGGGCTATTGCACTACTACAAGATTGAGCTGCAGCATCTCAACCCCAACAGGATCGAGCACATGGCAGCGTTCGTCACCATGTGCGAGGGATTCCTAGGGATCAGCCTCAACTTCGATCTAAGGAGGTACTTCTTTGCCATCACCCTCTAGAAGAAGAGGGAGAAGAGCGGCAGGCAAGAGCTGCACATGCCAATGGGGTATGCCGGCATCTAGCTCCAAAACAATCAGGTCGGTGAGTACCCGTTGATGCGGCTGTCCATGTCCAACAAGGGGTGGCATTTGTAGTGGTTCTACCTCAAGAACAACACCGTCGCCCCTCTTCTAGAGTTCACCGGATGCTTGGTCGAAGAGGCCCAGAGTCATGGAGGAAGTGGGGCATTCCAGAGAAGGATAAGAAGAAGATCTAGGACCACATCGCTACCATCCAGATCCTTAAGGAGAGCGGCCTGAAGGGGTCGGGAGTCATCAGGGCCTACCACACAAGGAGGGTGGCGCTGTTGATGATGCACGTGCTACCGCTGTACGCGATGGCGCCTGGGACATCATTCGATGGAACAACGCTTGTCGAGGGAGTGCTTCCCCACTCCAAGGTCGCGCAACGCATTAAGGAGGAGATGGAGCCTTCGCGGGATGCTGCGGGCGCCCCCTCGATTTCATCTACCTGGTGCCGGGTCATCCTCCGATGAGGATGGAACCAGGCCATGTCATCTTCGTAAGTTTCCCCTCCTCATATCTCCTCTTCAATTGATTTCCTGACCTCTTGATACTAACTCTAGGAAGGATGGGACTAGCCGAGGGACCTCATCTTCATGGATCACCCAGCGCCATTGCCGAGGGATTCATCCATGAGGGCGAAAAATTGCTCTGAGGGCTAGCGGCAGAGGAAGGCAAAGGAGGACAAGAGGAAGAAGAAGCAGCGGAAGCTATAGGCATGGGAGCGAGGGGAGGACACCGGCAGCGATGATGACAACAAGGTAGTCAACGACATCGAGTGGGACAACCTAGAGAATGAGGATGTGCTGACAGGTATCGGTCCGTCCTTGTAGGAGTTAGGACCCTTCCCGTTCCACAGAGGGGAGGGCACATTCAGGGAGCCAGCAGAGATGGGCCATACAGTCGGCCTACCCTAGGAGCCAATAGGAGCGGGCAGCTATGCCGTCATGCCCAAAGTGCCAGCGGAGGCGGGTGGCTCCACCATCGCGCGCCAAGATCCAAGGGGAGGGAGCCCCTCTGCTTAGGAGTAGGGGGCAGGCTCAAAATGGCCTCACCCAGATGAGGCAAAGCAGAGGTCGAGGGGTTCACCCCCAAACATATCTGTCGACCAACAGGGCTAAGGTGAGTCATTAGCTCCTCTATTTTTCCCTATTTTCGTCACATTTCATCATGACTTATGCTTTTCATCTCTTGTAGTGTTGGGAGGCAGGCGCTAGCACCAAAGAAGAGTGTCGCCCTTCAAGAGAGGTGGTAGCCATTGGCTAGCATTGCGCCCATATTTGGCGGGAGTGACATCGGTGTGACTGCATCACCGGTCGGTCGAGCACCACCCATGGTGGCGCCCATGCCCTCGGTGGGACAAGCCGATGTGGGGGCTCAAGGAACAGCCGGTGATGGCAGCGATACCGCTGCCGATGACAGAGGAGATGAGGCTACCAACCGCACTCATAGCGCTGACCGTGGTGGGCGCGACACAGCCGGTCAGGACCCCGCCATCGTAGGTGGAGGTAGCAGCGACTGTGATAGGTGGGTCACAGCATGGCGCTATCGTGGCGACGCCTGAGGAACCTCCGTGACCCATGCCATCAGCGGCCTAGGTGATGGCGTCTGCCATGGACTAGATGGAGGGGGACACGACCGAGGGGCCATGGTGCTGGGAGAGGAGTCAGCATCCGTACCGCTAACCCCTTCCATCATCGGAGGGAGTGTTCTAGCAAGGATGTCATGGCGAGAAGGGTCGATAGCGATCAGAGCCGGTAGGGAGCCGTCCCTAGCCCTAACATTGGTGGGTAGCGACTCACCTATGCGGGGTGAGTCCCTGCTCAGGTGGGCGAGTCAAGAGGATCGGACATCGATGGTCTTCACTCTCGACAACACTGCAAAGAGCATGGAGCAGGAGAGCCTTGACGTGGGGATCGCGTCCGTGCTCGAAGAACTAGACCACGCCCGAGGTTCCTTGTGTGACATTGTCTTTCCCTCTGGCTGGGTATTCGTTTGACCCTGCTTCTTGCCTTTTTCTTTCTCTATATATTTTTTGTACTCTGAGCATCGTCTCCTTTTAGTCCCTTATCGCTCATAACCGAGGGATGTCTCGGTTCCTTCATGAGCAGAAGGAACCCTAGGACTGCCTCGTCGAGGAGGTGCGGCTGCATGGGGAGGTGACCACTTAGTTTGTTGCCACCTAGCAGAGGGTGGTTGAGCTTACTTCCCTCGCCATGGAGGTAGACGATCTTCGGTCGTGGGTGGCTGAAGCCCGTTGGCATGCTGACGAGGCTGAGAGGGTGTCCAAGGGCCTATCGGTGAGATCACAAAGGGACTACAAGGAGGCAGCCAAGGTTAGGAAGGAGCAAGATGAGCTGCTCTAGAAGGACGCCGAGACCTACCAGTGAATCTTTGACCATCTGGCCAAGGTTGAGAAGGAAAGGGAGCTAAAGCTAGGAGCCGAGGAGAAGCTCATAGCCCTAGAGAAGAAGGCGAGCCTTGATGCCATGGCGGTCGCTCAGCTACGCAAGGGGCAAGATGAGCTGCTCCAAACCATGGAGAGGCTTCATTTAGAGCATGGCGTGGCTTGCGAGGAGCACGACTAGGCCATCTAAGAGCATGACTAGGCCTGCTAAGATCGCGATGACACACAGTAGAAGGTTGGCTCCCTCTAGGCCAAGCTCAGAAATGCGATGGCCTAGAAGCTGGAGGCCATGAGCATTTCTACCAGGCTGGCCGTGGACCTCGCCAAGGCGAGGAGGAATCTTTAGGTGGAGAGCGACAAGCTCGGTATCCTGAGCACCACCTTCGGAGTGGTCTACGACGACCTTGAGGTGGTGCGGTGGGAGGGGACTAGCTCGCTCATAGCCCGTGCCATTGAGATCATAGCTCGGGTGCGCCAGCTCGAGAGGAATGTGCTTCACGTCAGGGTCAACTAGTCCTTCGCGATTGGTTGTTCTCATTATGGGGATAGCATCGACCAGGAGATGATGATCCATGGCTTCATGCCTGGCTATGAAGTCCATGACCTAGAGGAGATGGAAGCGGCGGTGGCCCCCCTTTCGCAGCACCTGGCGAACAAGATCGAAAGCATAGTTCTCCCCCCAAAGGGGCTAGTTAGTGAAATAGATCGATCATTCTTATAATCAGCGAACAAGTGCCGACCCTTCTATATCATTTGAACAAACTTGCCATTTTGTTTTCGTGTGAATGAATTTGTTTTTCCTCCCTTTTTATGTGTGAAAAGGGGTTCATGTGTTCCGACCCTTCCATTTAAGACCATAGAGCTTGAGGTGTAGGAGGGAAACTCTGATCATGCTGGTAAGCAAGAGTGCCGTAGCCACTGGGGCATAGGTTTCTCGTAGTCTTACTAGCCTTGCTTAGTTGTTCATTTCTGTAGACCTTGCTTAGTTGTTCATTTCTGTAGACCTTGCTACTATGTTTAACATGAGGAAGGGTGTCGAGCATGGTGACTATTTTAGAAAGGGTGTATGTATACCCTTATCAGCCCCCAAGTGAGACCTGACCCCTTGCCATTGCTAGGGTCGGGTGTCACTAAAGATCGAGGAGAGGATAGCAAAACTAGTAGGAGAAAGCATCTCCTGTTTTTGCACATAACCCCTCCCTAGGTTCCGCATTCGGTCTCTTTGTGAGCCCAACTTTCGCGAGCCCCCACGCGTAGCAGGGGTCGGGTCGAGGGTCGGCTCGTCTTTGTGATCATTGCCCCGTCCACAGTTTCCGCAACCGGAGGGGTCGAGCTAACGTCACTTGCGTCGATGGCTCGAGTGACATGCTCAGTGAGCTCGCTATCGGTCATGTTAGAGTGGAATCCAGGTCTGTGCGTTCGTGATGGGGTCAGCAAAGCCCTCATGTTGCATTCCACTGCTCCTTAACTCGCCTCTTGGTGGATGCCCATGTTGTTTCGGAGAGCGACTCAGGCAGCCCACTGGCTTGGCTCGAGGTCAGGATCAAACAAGAAGGTCAAGATGACCCTATCCGCTTCTAAGCGGGTCGGGCGAAGGCCGCTGGGGCTCATCTGCATTTTCTCCCCTGGCTCTGTTCGACACAAGGCAGCCTCGAGCCCTTCGCGGGCCGGCCTTCGAACCCTGGTCAAGTGGATTCTTGAGTTTGGGTCGGGCGGCTCGAGCCCCCAAGCCCTATGGGGGTCGGTAGGGGTCGGCTAGATTTCATGCATCACCCCGTCCTTAGTTTGTGCAACTGGAGGGGCTGAGCTAACGACACTTGCCTCGATGGCTCGAGTGTCGCGCTCGGTGAGCTCGCTAATGGGCATGTCTGAGTGGAATCTGGGTCCGTCATTCACTAATGGTGTTAGCATAGCCCTCATGTGGCATTCCACTGCTCCTTAACCCGCCTCTCGGTAGATGCCCGAGCCATTTGATTGGCTTGGGTGGCCTACTGGCCTCTCCTTGATGGAGATTCTATGGGCTTGGCTTCAGGTTTGGATCGAATGAGAAAGGTCTAGATGTCCCTGTCCACTTCTGAGCGAGGTCGAGCAAGGCCGCTAGGGCTCATCTAAGTTTTTCTCCCCTAGCTCTGTTTGACACGAGGTGGCCTCGAGCCCTTCATGGGCTGGCCTTTGAATCTTGGTCTGTTGTTGCTCATGTCGAATGAGATGACAACCGCTTCATGACATAACATGAAGCATTGTGATGCAATAATTGCATATGCAATGCTTGTATGTATGAGATGAATGTATGAATGAGTGTATGGATGAGTGGATGAATGAATGTATGAAAGCATGCATGAGAATGGATGAATGAATGATCATGTATTGGAAAGTAAAGTGGGGGTTGGTAAAGTTACCTCGATGGCTTGAGCGACGGGTTCGGGGAGCTTTTACCAGATATGTCCGTGTGGGGTCTGGGTCCATCGTTCATGACGAAATTGGTGTGACCTGCATGGGACATTCTATTGCTCCCTACTCGTCTCTCGGCAGCGACCTAAGCCCTTTAACTATCTCAGGTGACCTACCGGCCTCTCATCGATGGAGATTCCGCTGGTGGGTCCCTCAAAATCCTTTGAGGGAAGTTGGAGGCTCAAGCTCAGGGTGCGGGGACAAAAACTCTGATCATGCTGGTGAGCAGAAACACCGTAGCTGCTGGGACGTAGGTTTCTAGCGGTCCGACTAGTTTTACTCAGAGTTTATTTCTGCACACCTTGCTCCTAGTTTTTAACACGAGAAAGGGGTCGGGCATGGAGAATGTCTACCGAATAGACACTCTTGCTAGCCCTAAGCAAGACCCGACCCCCTGCCATTGCTGGGGTCGAGGACTCGATAGCGAAATTAATGCGTGTAAGTAAGGGTGACTCTTCTCTTGGCAGTAGCCCGAATCGTTCGACTGATTTGGGTGACCCGCTAGCATAGGACTTACTGATGGCACAAGTGACAGGTTCAGAGAGTTCTCACCGGATATGTTCGAGCGGAATCTAGGTCCGTCATTCGTGAAGGGGTCGGCATAACCCACGTGGGGCATCCTGCTGCTCCCTGCCCATTCATCGGCTATGGCCAAGTCATTCAGTCAACTTGTATGACCTGCTAGGATAGGACTTACCTATGGAGATAGAGGATGAGAACATCTCGCGCAAAAATTTAGTTAGGCAGATAAGCCAGGCGGCGAACTTGTAATAAATGGACAAGCCCTTAAATTTCATTAAAGCCAAATAGCTTTTTAGCATTTCTCCCCTTTTCTATAAAAAGGTTAGTTCATTTTGATCCTTTCCATCGTTAAGGTCGTAAAGCTCAGGGTGCAGGTGAACAAATTCTGATCACGCTGGTGAGCAAAGGCGCCATAGCCGCCGAGGCATAGGTTTCTCGTAGTCTGACCAATTATACTCAGAGTTTGTTCCTGCAACCCTGGCTCCTAGGTCTTAACGTGATAGGGGGTCAGGCATAGAGAAAGTTGTCCAGGTGGACAACTCTTAGATGCGAACCAACCTCTTCGGTAGCAAAGGCCAAAAAGCCTAAGATGCAAAAAAAAGTCCGATCACGCTGGTGAGCAAAGGCACCATAGCCATCGAGGTGTAGGTTTCTCACAGTCTGACTAGTTTTACTCAGCGTTTGATTTCGCAAACCTTGCTTCTAGGTCTTAACGTGGGAGAAGGTCGGGCATAGAGAATGTCTACCGGATAGATATGCTCTCATTAGCCCCCGCCGTTGCTAGGGTCGGGTGTCACTAAAGGTCGGGGAGTTCGATAGTGAAACTAATAAGAGAAAGTGTGCGTTTATTAAGGGTAAAAGCAATGTAGCTACTCGATGTTGCATGCATTTGTGAAAACCTCACTGTTAATGGTCTTGAGCTTGTAAGTGCCTGGCCAGAGCACCTCCGCGATGACGTATAGTCCCTCCCACGGCGAAGAGAGCTTGTGTGGGTCCTTGCTGCTCTGGATGAGGTGGAGGACCAGGTCTCCGAAGTTTAAGGCCTGACCCCACACTCAACGGTTGTGGTACCATCGCAATGCCTGATGGTACTTGGCCGAGCGGAGGAGGGCAACGTCGCGCGCTTCATCCAGCTGGTCCATGGCATCCTCGAGGGATGCCTCGGTTCCCTATTCGTTGTACGCCCTGACCCTTGGTGCTCCATAGTTGACGTCAGTCAAGAGGATAGCCTTGGGACCATAGACCATGTAGAATGGTTTGTAGCCAGTGGCCTAGCTGGGAGTCATCCTTAGGCTCCAGAGCACCGCAGGAAACTCAGCGACCGATCGTCCGCCAAACTTGTTCAACCGGTTGAAGATCCTAGGCTTAAGGCCTTGTAGGACCATGCCGTTTGCGTACTCAACCTGCCCATTCATGCGGGGGTGCACTATGGTGGCCCAGTCGATGCGGATGTGATATTCATCACAAAATTGGAGGAACTTCTTCTTAGTGAACTGCATGCCATTATCCATGATAATGGAGTTTGGTACTCCAAAGCAATGGATGATATCAAGGAAGAACAGCACGGCTTGATTGGACTTGATCGTGGAGATCGGTTAGACCTCTGTCCACTTGGTAAACTTGTCTATGGTGGCAAGCAAGTGGGTATAGCCCCCGAGTGCTCTTTTGAGAGGTCCGACCAGATCGAGCCCCTAGACCATTAATGGCCACATGATGGGGATCGTCTGGAGTGCTTGGGATGGCAAGTGGATCTACCGAGCGTAGTATTGACACCCTTTGCGGGTGCACACAATCTGTCCGGCGTTAGCTACTATGGTCTTCTAGTAGAAGCCTTGATGGAATATGTTTCTAATGAGGGTTCTCGGTGTGGCATGGTGACTACAGACCCCACCGTGGATGTCGCTCAATAGCCGCTTCCCCTGTTCGATAGGGATCTAGCACTGCAGGATCCAATTGTGGCTTTTCTTGTAGAGTTCACCATCAACAAGGATGAAGGACTTAGCACGATGTGCAAGCCATCAAGCCTTCGTCTTGTCCATTGGTAGTGCCTCACGGAGGAGGTAGTCAAGGTAGAGCATCCTCCAGTTGACCAGATGGAGGATAAGTTAGGCTGTCTTGATGGGTTCTCTTCGAGCTCCATGACTTTAGGGTCAGATGGAGCTGACGGTTGGTCAGCCCCCGAGCCTAGGGTGGGCGGCCCATCACCGGCTTGTTCTAGCCCCTCGTAGCAAATCGAGGGCTTGTGCTGATCACTGGCGAAGATGCCCATTGGCACCGGCTCTCGGCCAGACACCACTTTTGCCAGCGTGTTGGCCGCCTCGTTGAGACGCCTTGGAATGTGGTTGAGCTCGAGGTCGTCGAACTTATCCTCCATCTGGCAGACTTCTTAGCAATATGTAGCCATCTTGGCATTGTGGCAGCTCGACACCTTCATGACTTGGTCGATGACCAGCTGGAAGTCGCCCTAGACATCGAGGCGTCAGATGCCCAACTTAATGGTGATGCGCAGGCCATTGATGAGCGCCTCATATTCGGCCACATTGTTGGAGGAGGGGAATGGATGCGGACCATGTACCTCATGCATACCTCGAGGGGCGAAAGACTAGCCCTGTGCCGGCGCCCTTCTTCATCAGTGATCCATCGAAGTACATCATCTAGTACTCTTGGTCGATGATCGCTGGTGGCATTTGGACCTCGGTCCACTCTACAATGAAATCAGCCAACACTTGGGACTTGATGGTCGTCTGGGAGGCATACATAATGCCTTGCCCCATCAGTTCGAGCGCCCACTTCATAATCCTTCCCGTGGCATCCTGGTTTTGGACGACCTCGCTGAGGGGGAAGGACGTCATGACCGTGTTGACACCAAAATTTGGTAAGCTTACTCTATAAAGGAAGAGATCAGTCGATGATGTCAAAAACAAGATAATAGGGGATATTTGCTTGTTGACATCAGTTTTTGAAGCCAGATCGGTATCCATTGCCGATCAAGAGATATTGTTTAATGTATTTGGATGGAAAGAGATTGAGTGGATAAATTAGAGTCCAACTGCGACCCTCTAGCTGCATGTAACGACAAGAGGCTCGTACATTGGACATTTGAAGGAGTATGACACATGCACATATGGAAGGATGTATGAGAACAAAAAATGGAATTGATCGACCAGGTAATGTGGTTTGTATACAAGCAAGGCAGATCAAGAAATAAAATATCCATATTTGCTAGAAGGAGAGATTGGAATATATGTGAAGTACGTACGTGACCAACCATGTTCTTTGTTGGGACTCAAACGTACGTGTATCTGGCTGGATTAGATATGCCATGTATTGATCAAAGAAATGTGAAGACCAAGTGCTCCTCATGGGAAGATATGGGAAAGCAACAAGAGACAAGAAGAGTCTGAGAGCAGCATTATCAATGGTTGATGGTCACATAATGCAGGAAGGTGGCTGAATTGTTTATTTGGTTAATTAATGAAGTGCTCGCAAAAAATAGTCCAGCTCTTACATATACGTACAACTAGTCAATTTGGCAAAGACGGTGGATTCAAGATGAAAAGACGTCGATCAAGGAAGCTTTGTTAGCAAGGATTCTAAAGAAAGGGAAACTAGAGTCCATGTATCTTTTCTTTTAGATTTATCTTGTGAGGCAAGTTTTGCACGTCCTTAGTCCTTAGCCCAGGGTATAAATATAAACCCCTGGCCATTGTATCAAAGAGATCTCTCAATCAATCAAAATAGTCTTTACCTTTTCGGCTTCACACCAACCCTTAGGAGTAGGAGTAATGTAGATCCTGACGAGTTCTTCAACAAGCAGGGCTGCATCGATCCGGTTGACCTCTGTCTTGTTTGTAAGTACCGTCATAGCTTATACTTTTGTTTGTAAGGCTGCATCGGTCCAGCCAACCTCTTACAAGCTCTAGTACAAGTTATTTATCGATCCTTATCTAGTTCAAGTACGGCTGCATCGGTTAAGTTTGACCTCCACTGCTTGAATTAGATTAAGGTCAAGTCATCGGCTCTATCTAAGGGTGGCATCCTTCGGGTAGATTCATTAAGTTACCGATCTTGCTGATGTTCTTGTTGTCATTAGTTTCAGCAATATTAACCTGCCCGATCGAGATCGATCTAGATTGGCCTCACATCCTTTTAGTCCATCATTTATTTTGTCACATTGCGATGGTTCTTACTTTAAATGACGGATTATGTTTTGTCGGACGTTCTACTTCGATCTTGATCGTGCATAGTACGCGGCCAAGGCATGTCTGATCTTGAGTAGGTTTACTAGCTAGTTGAGTCTAGTCTATAGCTCGCTATTATGGCTGTAACGATCCGGTCGATCCCCACTGTTAGCACTTTAAATAAGAGTATGCTAGTTGGTAGATTTGCTTTCGGCCAGGCAAGGCCTTGGTCGTCTGCTATGCCTGCATCGGCTAAATAGCCGATTGCCTATACTTTAATGCTTATAGTATGTTTTCATGATTCTATTAAATGTGAATATATATGTTTACTTTAAAGGTTTAATCTGTTATCTTTATTATGGCTGCCATCGATCCGGTCGAACCCCACTGTTAAAGATAATGGGTTAGATTTGATGAGTTTATAAATCTGTTCATATTAAATAGTTGATTGTTCACATGCTATAATCCTTTTTCTACCTAAGTCGGCTATTTTAGTCGATTCGCCTGTGCTTTCACACATATAGCATATTTTTCATGAACCTGTCAATATATAGATGGTTTTATGGATTCTTTCTCTTTAGTTTGTTATCATTATCATAGCTGTATCGATCCGGTCGAACCTCACTATTAATGGTAACAGATTAGATTCAGAGTGTTTGTAGATTCATTTGTACTAGACAATCAATTTGTTCATATTTTATATCCTTTCTCCTTATACTTATCAGCTCAATGCTTTACATTGGTTATATCCACCTAGCTGATGATGTTACTTATATCTGGATGCATTGTACTTGTTATCATAAATCAGTCATGACCCACGAACATCACAATCCTTAACAGTCGATTTCTCCTTGTATCGGCTATTTAGTCGATTCTCCCATTTGGCTGTGTAAGGAAAATGGACCCCAGGCCCATTTACTTTGGATTTTGGTGTTTGATGACCAACACAACCAAATTGGACTAATGAATTTGCAAGTGATTGTTTTGTAGTTCAATAGGGAGCAAGACATGACTTGGACGAAGGCAACGTGATGATCCGATGATCAACATCATAAGCAAGACTTTAGAAGCACAAGAGAAGACCCAAGATATCAAACAAAGTCCAAGCACAAAGATAGGAACCAAGCCAGATGCAAGATCGTGAAGAAACAAGCTCACAGAGGTGATCGGAGGCTGGACCGAACGCTGGTGGAAAGCGACCGGATGCTTCGATCAAGAGGCTCGGCAATAGCAGGCGTGACCGGACACTGGCGACAAATCGACCGAACACAGGACTACAGCGTCTAATCGAGTACGGAGAGGTTCCAGAGCAGCGAAATTACAACTGGACGTGTCCGGTGGCATGTGACCGGACGCTGGCAGCGTCCGATTAGTTGATCGTGGCTCTAACAGTCGGGACAACTAGAAGCGTCTGGTCAGGATGTGATCAGCACCCGGTCAGTAGCAGAAAAGCGGGATTTCGTCCCCAACGGCTACTTTCTCAGTGGGGCCTATAAATACAACCCCCAACCGGCCAAATGAAGTGTGTGGAGCTGAGGAAATATATCTAGGGTGTTGATACACCATTTTAGTGATCTCCAATTGCATAGTGCTTAGTGATTCATTAGGTGATTAGCGTAGGTGCTTTGCGAAGTGCTTAGGCTAATTAGACCACCGCTTATGCGCTTGCTATGGGTTTAGGCCTAGTGTTTAGTGAGGTTTGCATACCTCTCACCACTCGATGCTTGCGCGCACCATTATTGTACATCGGAGGGGCTTGTAGTCTTGCAAGATCACACCAACCGCGTTTGTGGTGTGGCCGCCACCGTGTACCGGAGGGAATAAGGCCCGCGGCGTTTTGGCCGGAAGCTTGATAGTGAAGACGGTGGGAAGCATCCAAGAGAGGCTTGCCGGAAGGCACATCGGAGACCCACTTGCGCGTGGGAAGGCCGAAGGCTATCCACGGAGTTACCCAACCAGGAGCTTGGCCCTTGCAAGGGATTCCTTGCGAGGGGCTCCAACGAGGACTAGGGGGAAGCTTGTGTGCTTCTTGATACCTCGGTAAAAGTACTAGAGTCATCAATGGAAGTTTGCATATCTCTACCTTGCTTTTTAGCTTCCGCATTTATATTGATTACATTGCTTCTTTTGCGGTAGAGATAACAATACACTAGCAAAACCATAGTTGCACATTTAGATAGTTTATCTTTTGCATAGGTTTTGCTAAGGGTAGAAAAAGAGGCCATAATTTGGAAGTAGAAATTTAAGTTGCCTAATTCACCCCCCTCCCCTCTTAGGCATCATGGTCTACTTCAAGTGGTATCAGAGCAGGTTGGCTCAATTTGAATCTTTGGCTTAACCGCCATTGAGCCGATGCTATTTAGAGTGGTTGGGATGGATACCTCTGGGCCTCCGTACTTTGATGGCACTAACTTCCCTTACTATAAAGCTAGAATAGCTTGTCATCTTGAGGCGGTTGATTTGGGTGTTTGGAGAGACACTCGTGATGGGATGAAAGCCATTAAGAATCTCGATAAACTCACAAAGAGTGAAGAAAAAGAAATACATTTCAATGCTAGAGCTAAAAATTGCTTGTTTGAATCTTTTAGCATGGATGTGCTTAATCAAGTGTTCATTTTAAACACGGCACAAGAAATTTGGTTAAAATGTCAAGACCTCCATGACGGCACAAGTAATGTCCGTGAGCAAAAACATTGTCTAGCAAAACAAAATTATGATTCCTTTGAAATGAATGATGATGAGCTTGTTCGTGATATGTATTCTTGTTTGAATCTAATTATCAATGAGCTCCATTCAATAGGACTAACAAAGCTAGATGATGTGAACATCATGAGGAAGATCATCTCTGTGCTACCACAAAATAAATATGCAAGCATCATCACCATTCTTCACAACATGGAGGACTTGAGCACCTTGACCCTAGCCATAGTCATTGGCAAGATAGTGGCATTTGAAATGTCATGCAAGATGGGTCAAGAAGAAGCCTCTTCATCAAGCAAAGGCAAAGCTCTCGCATGTAGTGAGAAAAAGAAGATAAAGGGCAAGCAAGTTGAGACATGCTCAAGCTCAAGCTCCTCAAGTGAAGATGAAGAAGAAGATAAGGATGATGATGATGATGAAGATTCAAGTGATGATGATCAATCTTCCTCCTCCACCTCTGACCTTGATGAAGAATCAATCAAACTTATCAAAAAGGTGGAGAAGATGATCCAAAGGCTCAATGTCAAGGGTGTGCCCATCCAAATTCAAGATCTCATTTTCACCAATCAAAAAATGAGCAAAGAAAGAGAGGATGCTATGGATGCGGCGAGTTGGGGCACTTTGTGGAAGTTTGTCCAAACAAGCCCACACCCAAGACAAAGAAGAAGGCGTGCAAGAACCAAGCCCTCACATCAATAAGGTCATGGGATGATTCTTCAAGTGAAGAAGAACACCATCACAAGAGGCAAGGCCGCAAGCACTCATCATCAAGCTCTTCTCGTATGTGCCTTATGGCATGAGGTAACGAAAGCTCATCCTCTAGTGAGAGTGATAGTGATGATGAAATGCCTTCCTATGATGAAATTGTGCAACAAAATCTTAATTATGCTAAAGTTTGCACTAGTCAACAAAAGAGGCTTGAAAAATAAAAGAAAAGCTAGATAGTTCACAAGAAGCATATAAAACTTTGCTTGGACAATATGAGAATTTTGCTAATCTCAATGTTGAACTATCTACTAAAATTGAGCAACTTGAGGCTAGTGCAACAACAAATGCATGCATAATCAATTATGAACAACTTGTAAAGAAAAATGAAAAAATAAAAGAAAAGTTAGTTAGATCACAAGATGCTTATAAAAGTTTGCTTGCTAAATTGAAAACCCTGTGCAAACATTGTGATGACCTAACTAACAAAGTTGCTAATCTTGAAGCCGTTGGTACAACTCCCACCAAGGCATCTAAAAAGAAAAGTTCTATCATTAACATGTCTAAAAGGGATGCCTCTACTTCTTGTAATGATTTATATTTAGACTCACCCTTGTGCAACCAAGTTTGTGTTGAGAAAGTTGTTGTAGATACATGCTCACAAGAGGTTGCAAAGGAGAATGAGCAACTCAAGCAAGAAGTGGCTCGCCTCACCAAGGACTTAACACAAGTGAAAGGCAAGTTGGAGCAAGCCCAACTTCATCAAGATAGCATCATCAAGGGAGTGAAGAAGCTTGATGAAGGACAAACCGAGGTTTGCTATGTGTGCCACAAGGAAGGCCACAAGTCCTATGAGTGCAAGGTGAAGAATGGGGGAGGAGCAAAGAAGAAAGAGAAAAAGCAAACAAGCAAGTTCTCCAATACCTACACCAACAAGGTGGACAAAAAGGCCTCCACACCTTATCTCTTGAAGAAGAAAAATGACAAGGTGGTGGCCATCAAGGTGAACAAGCAAGCCAATAATGGGGTCAAAGGCTTTTGGGTGCCAAAGGAGATTATTTCCAATATGAAGAGCACCAAGAAGGTTTGGATCCTGAAAGGGAAGTGAGAAGTCCATTGGACGCCGGGGAATTTAGAGACTTGGCAAAGCATGGATGCATTAGATGGGGTGCATCATGATGGACAAAATTGTTGCAAAGTGGGTTAGTGAATGCTATGGACCCAAATTCCCCTTCCCATGTTAGGTAACTAGATGTTATTACTTTCAATTGGTATTTCCTTCAAGAAGTATCAATTTGCATTTCCTACAAGTGGTATTTCTTATAAATTGGTATCTTTAAGCATCTAGTTACTTGTCTTGCCTATGTTTGCATTTGCATCTTTTGTCATGCATACACTAGGTATATCTTATGGTAGGCTTGCTCGGTTTCATTCTTAACCCTTGGAGCAAACCTACATGGTTTAAATTTGTTTAGGAGGACGGCACATAGCTTGTCTTTCGATTGTTCATCTAATATGTGCCAAAGTCCAAATTGTAGATAATTTCTCCTGAATATCGCCTTCAAAAATGACCCTCACATTCATATGATGTCATCTTTCAAGTGGTATTTTTTATTCTAAAATCAACGTGCATGTTTCCTACAAGTATTCCATACTTATGTGCACAAATTTAGGGGGAGGTTACTCTACAAGTTGGATGCTTTGAGACTAACACCTTTTCAAGCTTATCATGTGTGTAGTAGTCTCATTGCAAGGAAAATGGAGTCCCCGGAGTTAAGCATCATACTTCAAATATCCACCACCTATTGCAAGTGGTAGAAATCAAATTGATTTCGACATGTGGTATTTCTAAATCGATATCATCATGTTGACTTCACTTTGATATTCATATGCTTTCTCCATGCATTATATAGATTAAATTCCCTTGTGCAATAATTTGCTAATTATGCATGTGCTTTGCCTTCTACCATGTGTATGCATATATTTAGGGGGAGCATAGTCTATATAATGACCTATTCCACTCCACATACAAAGGATCACAAAGTTTGACCCTCCCTTGTGCTACTAATGTCTTCCTTTTCGGTGTTTGATTCCAAAGGGGGAGAATTTAGAGGACCAAAAGCAAGCATTAATTTGTAGGACCAAAAGCTAGATCATAATAATTTACAAGTGGTAATGGTCTACAAGTGGTAATGGTCTGAGAAAGGGAGGATAGTGGATTATGGATTAGCCTATGTAATGGGGAGAATTTGTAGGATCATAAGCAAGGCTTAAATCCATAATACTACATGGGACTTGTTGCAAGGGCAAGATAAGTTTTCAAGTGGTACCTTCTAGTCTTACAAGTAGTATCTTTTAGCATCATATAACCTTGTCCCTTGCATTGCATACTAGCAAGTGGTACCTTCTAGTCTTACAAGTAGTATTTTTATTATTATTTGCTTGTTTTGGTCATGTTATCATCAATCACCAAAAAGGAGGAGATTGTAAGGAAAATGGACCCTAGGCCCGTTTACTTTGGATTTTGGTGTTTGATGACCAACACAACCAAATTCGACTACTAAATTTGCAAGTGATTGTTTTGTAGTTCAATAGGGTGCAAGACGTGACTTGGATGAAGGCAACATGATGATCTGATGATCAACACCATAAGCAAGACTTTAGAAGCACAAGAGAAGACCCAAGATATCAAGCAAAGTCCAAGCACGAAGATAGGAACCAAGCTGGATGCAAGATCGTGAAGAAATGAGCTCATAGAGGTGACCGGACGTTGGACCGGATGCTGGTGGAAAGCAATCGGACGCTCCGATCAAGAGGCTCGGCAACAGTAGGCGTGACCGGACGCTGGCGACAAATTGACCGGATGCAGGACTACAGCATCCAATCGAGTATAGAGAGGTTGCAGAGCGGCAAAATTGCGACCAGACGCTGGCAGCATCCGATCAGTTGATCGATCGTGGCTCTAACGGACGGGATGACCGGACACATCCGGTCAAGACGTGATCAACGTTCGGTCAGTAGTAGAAAAGTGGGATTTCGTTCCCAATGGCTACTTTCTCAGTGGGGCTTATAAATACAACCCCCAACTGGCCAAATGAAGTGTGTGGAGCTGAGGAAACATATCTAGGGTGTTGATACACCATTTTAGTGATCTAGACTTGCATAGTGCTTAGTGATTCATTAGGTGATTAGTGTAGGTGCTTTGCGAAGTGCTTAGGTTGATTAGACCACCGCTTATGCGCTTGCTCTCGGTTTAGGCCTAGTGTTTAGTGAGGTTTGCATACCTCTTACCACTCGGTGCTTGCACGCACCATTGTTATACAATGGAGGGGCTTACCACGGTGGGGAGCATCCAGGAAAGGCTTGCTAGAAGGCACGTCGGAGACCCACTTGCGCGTGGGAAGGCCCGAGGCTATCCACGGAGTTACCCGACCGGGAGCTTGGCCCTTACGAGGGATTCCTGGCGAGGGGCTCGAACGAGGACTAGGGGGAAGCTTGCGTGCTTCTCGATACCTCAGTAAAAATACTAGAGTTGTCGACGGGAGTTTGCATATCTCTACCTTGCTTTTTAGCTTCCGCATTTATATTGATTACATTATTTCTTTTGTGGTAGAGATAACAACACACGAGCAAACTCGTAGTTGCACATTTAGATAGTTTATCTGTTGCATAGGTTTTGCTAAGTCTAGAAAAAGAGGCCATAGTTTAGAAGTAGAAATTTAAGTTGCCTAATTCACCCCCCCTCTTAGGCGTCATGTTCTACTTTAGGCAGCTCTTGAAGCAGCACACTTGGAACTGTCTGGGCAAAATCGGCATTTTCTACCTTAAACTAGTGATAAGACTTTCTCTCCTTGTCAATTGTAGGTCAAATTGACTAGCACGCCATCGAGATTCATAGGATTGGCTAGTCCTATGTTGAAGCCAAGCAGATCTCTGGATCGTTCCAGCTTGCTGCGTGTGCACTCGACGTGGCTACCACATTTTCGTGTCGATAGACCATCACTGGATGTGACTCGAAGTAGTGGCACTGCTTCCTCTTGGCGATGAGGATAGCGTACAGGAACTTTTGGATTTGGTAGTAGCGGGTTTTGGAATCAGACAAGACCACGATAATGAAGGACACTAGGCGCTGTACTTTGAGGGCATGTCCATATTCTTCTCGCTCTACCACCAAAGCGGCACTTACCACCTGCGTGGTGGCCGCAATGTAGAGTAGAAGTGGTTCTCCATCGGTCAAAGGAACCAGGATCGGGGCCTCCGTCAGAAGCTGCTTGACCGTGTCAAGCACCTCCTGACCCTTGGGCGTCCATTCGAAGCAGTCGGCCTTCTTTAGAAGTCAATACAGGGGGAGACCTTATTCACCGAGGCACGAGATGAAGCAGCCGAGCACGGTGAGGCACCCTGTAACTCACTATACCCCCATTATGTTCTGAATCAGGCCCATCCTTGTGACGATCGAGATCTTCTCCTGGTAGGCTTCGATGACACGCTCAGAGATGATGAAGCCCAGCAACATACCCCTTAGGACCCCAAAAACGCATTTCTCGGGTTTGAGCTTAATGCCATTTGCACGGAGTTTCATAAAGGTCTGCTCAAGGTTGGCTACAGCCCGATCAGCCTATTTGGACTTGACCATGATGTTGTCCATGTAGGCCTCAATGGTTCACCCGATGAGGTCTCCGAAACACTTGAACATACAACGCTGGTACATAGCCCCAGTGTTCTTCAGACCAAACGGCATTGTGACATAGCCAACGATCCAAAGGGGTGATGAAAGTTATCGCAAGCTAGTCAGACTCTTTCATCATGATTTGATGGTACCCGGAGTATGCATCAAGGAAGAAAAGGGTTTCACACCCTGTTGTAGAGTCGACTACTTGGTCTATGCATGGCAAAGGAAATAGATCCTTTGGACACACTTTGTTGAGACCCATGTAGTCAACACTAATTCTCCATTTCCCACTCTTCTTTTGTACAAGAATGAGATAGGCTAACCACTTGGGGTGGTACACCTCCTTGATGAACCCAGCCGCCAAAAGTTTCATGGTCTCCTCGCCGATGGCTCTACGTTGCCTCTCGTCGAAATGATGCAGGCGTTGCTTCTCAGGCTTGGAGCCTAGCTTAATCTTCAAGGTATGCTTGGCGACCTCTCTCAAAATGCCTAGCATGTCTAAGGGTTTCCATGCATAGATGTCTTTGTTGGTGTAGAGGAAGTCAACGAACGTGCTTTCCTATTCGGAGGAAAGTGTGGTGCCAATGCACACCACCTTGCTTTTGGAGCCGCTAGGGTCTATGAGGACCTCCTTAGTGCCCTCCATTGGCTTGAAAGACTTGGCTGACCACTGGTGGTCAGGTGTTTCTTCAGTGACCTCCTTCCTGATGGCCACAAGCTCCTTGGAGGTGATGATTGCCATGGCATGATCGCAGCATTCGACCTCGCACTCATAGGCACGCTGAAATGAGGTGTCGATGGTGATGACCCCGCCTGGGCCTAGCATCTTTAGCTTTTGGTAGATGCAGTTGGGGACGGCCATGATCTTCGCGTAGTATGGACATCCTAGGATGGCATGGTAGGTTCCATGGAACCCAAACACCTCAAAGGTGAGGGTCTCCGACCTATAATTAGATGGATCCCCAAACATGACAGGCAGATCGATCTGCCCAAGTGGCATGGCTTGCTTTCTAGGCATGATGTCATGGAAAGGTGCTCTAGTTGGTCGGATGCGGGATCGGCTGATGCCCATGGCGTTGAGCGTCTCGGCGTACATGATGTTGAGGCTGCTGCCTCCGTCCATTAGTGCCTTGGAGAGTCATTTCATGTCGATGATCAGGTCAACCATGAGCAGATACCTCCCTAGTTGTGGGATGATCTCCAGGTGTCAACCATGAGCGAATACCTCCCTAGTTGTGGGATGCTCTCCAGGTGGTTGGTCCAATGAAAGGTTATGGTGGACTCTGACCACCGGAGGAAGGTAGGCGTGGCCGGCTCGGCCATATAGACCTCGCAACGCATGAGGTTCTGGTGACGCTTGGAGTCATAGGCTATTGACCCTCTGAAGATCATGAGGTAGCCATCTGGCATAGGAACACCACCATCCATCCCCTCATCGTCATCCATGATCAGCTTGGGGTCCTTCCCATGCTCCCCCCTATTGAAGCCTCCGGACAAGAACCGCTTCATGAGGTCATAGTCCTTGTATAGATTCTTGATGGGGAAGGAATGGTTCGGGCATGGCCCTTCGAGTAGCTTCTTGAAGTGGTCCGAAGTACCCTCCATGGGCTTCCAACCCCCCTTACAGTTGGCGGTGGCCACAAGCGAGCTCTCACACTGTTGTCTGTTCTTCTTCTTGATGGGACGGTTGGAGGCGCCTTCACCGGCGCCCTCGTCTCGCTTTGCCTTGCCTTTTAGGTGGTCGAAGATCGCTCCAACCGCCTCCTCACCCGAGGCATGGCTAGTGGTGATGTTGAGGAGCTCCTTGAAGGTTCACGGGCCCTTATGTCCTAGCTTATGAACCAGGGACTCGCAGGTGGTCCTAGATAGGAAAGCTCCTATAACATCGGCGTCGACGACGTTAGGCAGCTCGTTGCACTACTGGGAGAAGCGTTGGATGTACCTGCGAAGGGTTTCTCTAGCCTTCTGTCGGTAGTTCTTGAGATCCCATGGGTTCCTATGGCACTTGTACATGCCCTAAAAGTTCTCCACGAAGATCTCTTTCAGGTCCGCCCAACTTTGGATTCTGTTGGGCGGAAGGTGTTCCAACCATGTTCGTGCTGAGATGGCCAGGAACAATGGAAGGTTGCGGATAATGAAATCATCATTATCCACTCCGCCAGCTTGATAGGCAAGTGGATAATCCTTGAGCCATAGTCTAGGGTTTGTTTCCCTAGAGTATTTTAGGATGTTGGTTCGTGGTCAGTACCTTGGTGGGGAGGTGGCATTGAGGATGTGTCCGCTGAAGGCCTGAGGCCCTAGCAGGCCAGGGCTTGGCCTTTGGTCCTCGCCACTGTCATAGCGTCCACCACGATGAGGGTGACAGCCATGGCTAGCTCCCTCTCTTGGCTTATCATGGGTACGTCTGTGGGCATTGAGGGTGTTGCGTGCATCACAGTTGCAGCCAAGATGCTCATGCACCAAGACCATGGTGCACTGCCTAATGCCTTGTGGTGCCTAGTGGACTGATGTATCCTTGTTAGGTTGCTCTAAGGGCATGCACTGACTGGCATTGAGCTCGCATTGCCGAGACAGTGAGCTCTTGGCCTGCTGCACCGCGGCACGCTCGAGTAGTGTGCGAATCTCGTAGTGGGCCTGACGATCCTCAAGGCATCGTGGGCCCTGGAAGCCCATGAAGCAAGGCCACCATAGCAGCGATGTTCTGGAACTGTGGGAGGGTTTCATTGTCCACGATGATCCTCCGGTTCATGTCATAGGCCATGGCACGCGCCCACCATCACCGTGGTGCTCGATCTCCCGATCGAGCTCCATGTGTTCCTGCTCGAGTTGGGGTCATGCTTCCTCAAGCTCTAGGTGCTAAGCCTTCAGCTGCTCCACTGGCAGGCGGGGTGGGGCCCCTGTCTCCCCCTCGACTTTGTCGTCGAGGTTGTTCGTTAGGGTAGCCTCCTCTTTGTGGATGCTTTCGATGTGTCCCTCGAGGGTACCTGTCATGAAACACTCATGAAAGGGGTGAAAACTCCCCCTACTGGAGTTAGAGCCAGAGGGCGACTCCAATTCTCCCATGAGGAGGTCATGGAAAGACTCCATGACATATTTGGTCATCCCCACAAACTCGTCGTTCACAGGGGATGGAGGCGCGCGCTGCGCCATAGGATGGCCATCGGTCCTTGCGGCATTGCAGAGACCGAATTGGAGCACTATCGGTGCGCTTCGGATGAGGTATTCGAGAGAAAATGGCTTTCCTCCAGCAAGTTGTGCCATGACGTTGGCGAACGAGAAGGTGAGGTGGCGTAGATCCTCCCAGGATGGTCGAGGTCCTAGGAAGACACCGAGCTAGCACTCTAGCGCCCCATAGTCGAAGTCAATTTAACACCCTAAAATTTGCCTCTTTTGAAATAGAGCCAAAATGATTTATTTATGAATTTTGTGCACATGAAATATAGGAAAATAAAAATTTTCAAATTAAAATACATCATAAGGTAGCAACATGTTGAGCATACATGCCATTGCATTTGATTTTATTGGTTGAGTGGTTTTAATTGAAAAGTCAAAATGGTTAAAATGCTTTTGAAATGAAATTAAAAATGGCTTTGAAATAAAAGAAAAGAAAATTTGAAAATAAGAGGATTTAAAAATGGTAAAATTTATTTTTAAAAACTTACCAAAATTTCTCATTTATATTTGAGATGAAAAGTATGCTGAAAACATATTCGGATTTGATATGATTTACATAGAATTTGGCTTGGATTTGGAAACTCAAAGTAGAAAAAGGATTTGGAAAAAAAAGAAACCTCCCCTCTCTCATTTGGCCCGAAGGCCCACCCTTCTTTTGCCCCGGCCCACTCTTTTCCTTCTCTTCCTAGATTGGCCAGCCCGGCGGCCCAGCTTCACTCCCCCTCCCTTCTCCTTCTCCAGCGCACCAGCCTGCTCCACCTCGGCCCACTCGGCGGCCTGCTCCGCGCACCTCCCCCTCCTTCCCGCTTTCTCCCGCACCGGCTCGCAGCTCATGGCCTCCTCGCATTTTGGCTTCGCCCGCACGCGCGCGCTCGGCAGCCCACTACTGTGCGGCCCATAGCTCTCGCACCTGTGCCCCCGCCCCCTTCTCCCTCACTGCCCCGTGGGTCCCGCCTGTCAACACCACCTCCCTCCCTTTCCTTTCTTCCCTGGCGCACTCCTTTCCTTTCCAGCCGCCCGATGATGGCGCACGCCAAAACGACAAGCCGCCGCGCCCGCGCCCGTATGGCAGGTGCCCAAATCACCGTGCCCCACTTCCCTACCATCTACGTAGCACTGCCCTGCCTTTAAAGCCCGAGCCAGACCCCCCCTTCTTCTCCCTTTTCCCCATCCATGCTCAAGCGCTCACCACCGCTGCCCCATAGCCGTAATTCGCTGTACCAGCACCACTAGCCCCCGACGGTGATGTGTCCCGAGGCTCTGCCTGGTTCCCCCGTGCCCGTAGGTAACTTCAATTTCATGTTTTGGTCTCGATTGCTTAGATTTCTCGCTCACCCGCACCCCTTTCTCTCTCTCTAGCCGCCGTCGTCGACGACCGCCCCTTTGGAGCCTCCCCAGACGCCGCACTCCGTTCCAATCGATTCGCGGTGAGCTTCTTCACCTCCCCGTGCCTCCATTGTATTGAACTAAACTCTAGAACGCCATATCAGCAAGCATCAGCCATCACCGGCCATGGCACCGCCGTGGGATGCCGCTCCAGCACAATCCCTGCCCTTGATAGCGCATTCGTTAAGTTTGCGGGGTCCTGCGATTCACGTTAGTGGGTTCGGATTGGGTTGGGATGGACGAAGTCGCCGTACTGGCGTCCACCACCATGCTGCCTCACCGCCGGTAATGGAGGCTCACCGGAGCCGCTGTGCTGTGACCGAAGTTCGTCCCGATTGCACAGCACTGTCAAATCTATTTTGCACGGCTAGGATTAGATCATACCGTGTGTGGGTGTAACTGGTCCATCGCGAGCGGTGGACTCGGTCCACAGTGCCGGTCAGCGCGCGTCCACCATACATGTGGTGGACCGTGCCAATAGCATGCTGCCACGTGGCTACCCAGTCAGTAGCCGAGTCAACCTTTGGTCAGCCACGCCCATTTTTGCAGAATAGCCCCCCTATTTTCGGTGAATCAACCCGCAATCCAAATCAGTTCAAAATAATTTCTTTTAGGTCCTATTTTCTTCTATTTTAGCCCCTATAGTTTTGAGTATTAGTGCCCACAGTCCAGTTAGCATTTAAAATTCATAGTTAATTAGTTTAAATTCAAATTTGAGTTCAATTAATTACAGAAATGCCACTGAACCTTATTTCATGCGTAACTTTTGCGTTTTAAGTCCGATTTGACCCGTTCAAATTGCGTTAGGACCGTATTTATGTTTTCTACATGTTTATAGTACTGTTAGGCATGTTTGCAATATTAGAAATTCATGGATAGATTTAATCTATTATTTAACTATAGGAAAACTTGTTTAAATCATAACTATTCATTTTAACTCTGAAATAGTCCATTCAAGTTGCGTTCGTTTCATAACGACGTGACCTATGCATTAGTAGCAATAATTTCTATGTCAAAATCTCTAGAATTTCATGGTTTAAATCCCAACTTGGATAATAAATATGTCACTAGATTTATAAATAAAATGTAATAAATTCCACTTTGATTTTTAAAACCAAATATAAGTTGACTTAATTCAACTTAAGTATTTTCTCTAAAATATCTTATACAAGTTTTATATAATTATTAAAATAAATGAAGTCATTGGTATTATTTTTAAAGTAAATCGCTCGGTAGTTGTATCTTTTCAATCGTAGCTCCGATTAGCGTGTCTCTCGCGACTGTGTGTTTGTAGCAATGCGTAGAACCGTATTTCAATCTCTTTTACTTATTTTTCTATGATTGGTGTACTGTTCTGATATAGATGCAATTATATGCTATGCATGTATGTGTATGGATGTTTGTGTGGTGTTCTACGATTATGTCCAGATGGTGAGATATACGTGGTGATCCAGAAGAAGAAGAAGGATGTGAAGATTAAAGCTTACCGAAGGATCGGTGTGTAAGGCAAGTATAGCATGGGACCATCCTTGTTACCTATTCACATTTAATCACTTAATTCATATTGCATGTGTCTACCTTGTTTCCATTACAGATATCCTAGATATTTGATGTCTTGTACCTTGAAACCTCTGGGTTATTACATTGGGTAGTTTTTGCTAGTGCTTAATCAAAACCATGATCTTGTAACTTGACTAATGATATATGCAATAAACATTAAAACATGACTTTTTAGTAACATGGAAACAGGGGCCTGGAGTGTTTAGCTACTTTCTAAATGCTTTAGATTCCTCTCCCTAAGGACTTATCTATAAGCGATCATCTGGGACTTACAGTACAGCTGTGAGGGCTATATGGCTCTGGCTTTAGCTCAGTATGAGGACCTTTTCTAGCTTGTTAGTGGTTACCTTTATGGCGCATAAGGGTATATTTTCTTTTCTGCTAGGATGTGTGTACCGTGCTGCGTGGCTACGCATGCCACTCCTAGAGAGGGGCCACATACACCTAGCGGCCCTAACTTGTTAGAAGAACCTTTGAAAGGCTTCATAGTGAACCCTGCCGACCTTCCTTGGTAGTGGGTAAAGAGGCTGATCACCTTGGGCAAAAGGGTAAATCACGACTCACAGTGAAAGTGTACAAACTCTGCAGAGTATAAAACTGATATATCAGCCGTGCTCACGGACACGAGCGGCCTTGGACCCTTATGGAATAGAGATGATCACTAATGGATGATTGTACTAATGATTAATTGTTTATGCTATACATTAATCATGTTTACCTGATCATGTGTTTATGGGCTTATGGATAAACTTGTTGCCAACCAATTGCTAAAACTATGCTAAACAAAGGCTAATCGCTGTAAACCAATGTCAGCTTTTTGAGCCTCGTGAACCCCATGATATAATTGTTAAGTACGACATGTACATACGCTTGCTTTACTTTTCTATACATTGGATAAAAATCCCGGATGGGTACCAGATTGCTGGTTTGGAGGAGTTAGGTTTGTGGTCAACCAGTCAGTCGTCCCTGTGGATTTGGAGTCTTCGCCAAAAGGTTATATTCCTTTTACTAATATGTTATGTAATAAGCATTGTCTTTTGATATTACCCTTAATTGTGGCTATATGTGAGATTTGACTTCCTAGGCTCACATATAGTGTGTATCTGGTTTTATCTATAAAACCGGGTGCTACAGTCGAGGAGTTGGTCGCTTCTGGGGGTGCGGTCCTCTGGTGCATGCAGCTGTAGCTCCTCAAGCACCTCGGCTATCATGTCGAGGCTAGTGGAGTGGAGAGGTCAGATGGTGGTAGGAGCCACTGCCAACTCTCCCTCCATCATGATGATGAAGTCTAGGTTCACAAAGCGCACGTGCACGCTCGGGACCTAGCTGATGTTGCGACTAGCCATTCAAGGCCTATTATGGATGTCGAGACACACAAAAGGCTCCTACCTGGCGTGCCATCTATCAGTGTTTTGAGCTACCACCAATGATTAAATTTCTAATATTGCGCATCTAGCTCAGATGGTGTGCTAAGAGGACATGAGGTTTATACTGGTTCGGGCAAAATGTCTCTATGTCCAGTTCGTTGCTGCTGCTCGTGTTACTAGCACTGAAAGTTCATAGTAGGGGTTACAAATGGGCGAGAGAGGGTTAGGTCCCAAGTCTCTGATGGAAAGGGTGAATGGGTGCCAAGAGCTCAGTCGCTGCTCGACTACGTGTTCGGGATTTGGTGGATCGATCGGATTCGAGTCCGGTGGTTTGATGCGATGTGTTGTGAAATTTTGTCCGATGCCCCCTAATGGGATGCCCTGCTTTCTGTTTTATAGGCCAAGGGAAAGCAGGGGTTACAGTGGAGGGAAAGGGGAGAATGAGAAGGAGAAGAGGTCCTCTAGGATCGTCGGGTCCTTCTTTCCCTACATGCGGGTCCTGCCGACCCTGTAGACGTCAATAGGGATAGCTCCATGTTGTGGCCCTATCCGTCACTAACTCCATGTGCAGGCATCATCTCCCGGTCGTGGTGCCCCACTCTGTCCTGATGGACGTCGTGGTGAACTAACGCGCCCGTTAGTGCCCGTACGAGGGTTATGGTGAAGTATTGGTCCCCGACATTATGCAAAAACCCAAGTTTCTAAGCATGAATAACGTAAGGAGATTTGAATCCAAGCTATTCCATTTTTCAATTACCCAAGATATTTTGGTAGACACTTGGAAGTTCACAAGTTATGGTGAAGCTTGGAATAACCGGTATACAGATTACAAATCAAGGAGATGAACCCGATTAGTCCTTAAAACTTTACTCGAGGACGAGCAAAGGACTAAGTTTGGGGGAGCTTGTTGGCGATGCTTAACTTGTAATCCTACCACCAACATTTAAACAAAAAATAAGCAAATGTAAAACACCAAAACTTAGAATTAGGGGTTTTACTCACACATTCCATGAGTTTTGGTACAAGTATGTTTTGTAGGTCACAAACATAAAATGCATAGAGAAATTCACCAAAAGACGCTTTTCGACGCTGAATTGCGCAAAGGAATGACAAAGGCACCTACCAACTCAAATCAAATAGAGCAAAGCACCACCGGGAAGCGATCCAGGTCTAGCCTAAAGATGGCAACGGGCAAAAAATATCCGCGTGCCCGCGGATAGAAAATCCGATGGGCATGGATATGGGTTTAAGTTTGTGCCCACAGGCACGGGCATGGGTGTGATTCTAAACCCGATGGATATTTGCTCGTGGGCATGGAAAAATGATATCCGCACCCGCAAATCCGCTAGACCCGCGCCAATGACCCTATAAGTCTATATACGGTTGTATGTCTTTATTCGTGTTAATTTGTGATGATTTGAGATACACTAATGTAGATGTACTTTTGATTACTCTTGTATGGTCAATGTGTCATACTTTATCTAATGTTGAGATATAAACGTTTATTTTTTGATATATTGTTTCTTACTTGCTATTAAGATATGGTTGAGTGCTTTGTTGCTTTATTTTTTCGGGTATACGGGTGTGCCCGCGGGCATGTGATATCCGCGGATAGCGGGCACGGGCATGGTTTTCTACCCGTGACGGTTAACGGGCGTGGGCGCGGGCATGGATTTTTGCTTGCGGGTATGGATATCTAGGGCTAGTATCCGCGCGGATTTTACCCGTTGCCATCTTTAGTCTAGCCCAATGCCTGCCACGTGAAGGCGGTGGTCAAGGGGTAGCTGACCCCAGGGGCGGCATAAAGCTCTAGTTTGGTTTTGGTTAATTGATGAAACCCTAAGTGCTAACCTAGTTTATCAAGATGATTATGAGATAGGTAGCACTACTCCAAGTGATGAAGCAATGGCGAAGATCATGACAATGGTGATGGCATGGTGATGGTCAAATGCTTAAACTTGGAAAAGAAGAAAGAGAAAAACAAAAGGCTCAAGGCAAAGGTATAAAATGTAGGAGCCATTTTGTTTTAGTGATCAAGACACTTGGTGAGTGTGATCACATTTAGGATAGGTAGCCATACTATTAAGAGGAGTGAAACTCGTATTGAAATGCGGTTATCAAAGTGCCACTAGATGCTCTAACTCATTACATATGCATTTAGGATATAGTGGAGTGCTAACATCCTTGAAAATGTTTGTGAAAATACGCTAACACATGTGCACAAGGTGATACACTTGGTGGTTGGCACATTTGATCAAGGGTGGTGAAGTTTAGGTGCAAGGGTAAGAAACTCCACCGACGGAGTGTCCGCCCATAGAGTGCGGACAGTCCGATGGTACCACCGGCGCCCTAGACAGAAAAGTTGGAGGTCACTGCAAGTGACCGACGTTGGCCTCGGCTGGACCGGTGCGTCCGGTCAGTGGCAGTAGAGGGTGCGTGCGTTGGTCTATTGACCGGACGCTAGGTCACTCAGCGACTGGACGCTGATAGGCTGCATCCGGTCAAACTGATGGGTCTGCACAGTACCTAGGGTATTTGCACTGGACTCTGGTCTATGTCCGGTCAAGGTGGACCGGATGTGTCCGGTCGAAAAAATATGCCTCGGGGAGCTTACTAGAAATGACCGGACGCTAGGGCTTCAGCGTCCGGTCAGTTTTGCCAGAGCGTCCGGTCAGCTTCGTAGCCATTGAAATCTGACGAACAGCGTTTGAAGCTAGTGATGCGTGGCGTCCATCGGGCGACTGGACGCTGAGGGCCAGTGTCTGGTCAAGTCTGACCGGAGCATCCGGTCAGCCCGCAGTGTGCCCAGTGAAGGGGTACAACGGCTCTATTTCTTGGGGGCTTCTATTTAAGCCCCATGGCCGGCTCAAGCTCACTCTCTTGCACATTTTCATTGACATAGCAACCTTGTGAGCTTAGCCAAAGTCCTCCCACTCATCTCCATCAGTGATTCATCATCTTTGTGAGATTGGGAGAGAATCCAAGTGCATTGCTTGAGTGATTGCATCTAGAGGCACTTGGTATTCGTGTTGCGCTGCGGATGTCGCTTGTTACTCTTGGTGGTTGCCACCACCTAGATGGTTGGAGCAGCGGTGGAGGATTGGCACGAGTTGGTGATTATTCGTGGCCATCTCCGGTGATTGTGAGGGGAGTTGTACCTTCCACGGTGGAGCGCCGAAAGGTAACTCTAGTAAATTGCTCATGTCATTGAGTTACCTCACTTGTGGGTCGGTTCTTGTGGTGTCCTATCGTGTGGACGAGGTTTGTGAAACACCTCTTAGCCGCCGAACCACCAAGTGTTGATCGACACAATGGGGACTAGCGTGTTGGCAAGCACGTGAACCTCGGGAGAAAAATCGGTTGTCTCTTGTCATTTGCATTCTCCTGGTGATTGGCTTAATCTTCATCTTGTGATTGGTTCATCCCCTACATGGCGGTATAATCACCCTACTCACCTATTTACATTCTTGCAAACTAGTTGATACAAGCTCTTTAGTGTAATTAGAATTGAGAGCTTGCTTTATTATTGTCATTCATCTAGTTGAGCTCTTTAGAGTAGCAAGATTGAGAGCTCTTAGTGAGTAGTTACATAGCAAGTTTGGGTGCCTAAGTAATCATTGCAACTAGAATTGTTGGATAGGTGGCTTGCATCCCTTGTAGTGCTAGAGCAAGTTTGCATTACGCTATTTGCCATACTAATCAAATTGCTCTAGTTGATTTGTAGATTTTTGAATAGGCTATTCACCCCCCTCTAGCCATATTAGGACCTTTCTAGTGGTATCGGAGCTAGGTTACCATTTGATTGAAGGCTTAACAACCTCGGTGTTAAATTACGGCTCAAGTTGTGTTCAACCATGTGGGGGGCAAACCACCGTTCTTTGATGGCACATGCTATGATTATTGGAAGAGAAAGATGAGGATGTATCTTGGTTTAATCAATGATCAATTATGGGAAGTGATCAAGAATGACTATGCTATCATTGATCCCGATGATCCCACCAACCAAGATAAGATCAACAAGCAATGCAATACAATGGCTCTCAACACTATATACAATGCCATTGATTCCAAGGTGTTTGAGCAAATCAAGGATTGTGAAAGAGCAAATGAGGTGTGGAAGAGATTGGAGGAAACATATGAGGGCACACGGGCGGTGAAGAGTGCCAAGTTGTATATCCTCAAGGACAAATTGACAAGCTTCAAGATGAAGGAAGATGAGAGCATTCCGGAGATGTTCCATCGATTGCAAGTAATTGTCAATGACTTGAAGGCTTTGGGAGAGAAGATCAAGGATGATGACATCTCTCATCGGTTCTTGATGTGCCTACCTCCAAGATTTGAGATGTTAAGATTGCTAATCATAAGAGGAGGATTGAAGGATATTACCCCCAACCAAGTACTAGGTGATGTCATGACACAAGAGACATACCATGTGGAAAGGAAGGGGGATGACAAGGATGACAAGAAGGATGAAGAAGACAAGAAGAAGAAAAGCATAGCATTCAAGGCTAGCTCATCATCATCAAAGAACAAGGGCAAGTCCAAGAAAGAATCAAGTGATGATGATCTTAGTGATATTGATGATGAAGCTATGGCTCTCTTTGTGCGCAAGATGGGCAAGTTCATGAAGAAGAAGGGCTATGGTGCAAGAAAGAGAAGAGATCACACCAAGAAGAAAGAGTATGTGAGAAGATGCTACAATTGCAAAAGCCCCGATCATGTAGTAGAAAATTGTCCATACAATAGTGACAATGATGAGGATGAGAAGAAGAAGCACAAGGAGGATAAAAAAGAAAAGAAGGAGAAGAAGGAGAAGAGAATGACCTTTCAAAAGAAGAAGGGTGGAGGCTATGTGGTCACATGGGATAGTGATGGCTCTTCGGATAGTGATAGCTCTAGTGATGATGACAAGAAATCTATCAAGAGAGCACTAGCAAGCATTGCCATCAACAACAAGCCCTCCATCTTCGACACTCCATCGACGTGCCTCATGGCAAAACCTACCAAGGTAAAATATGATGTGAGTGATGATGATGAATGTGAAAGTGATGCTTGTAGGAGTGATGATGATGATGAGGAGTACTCCAAGGAGGAGCTCATGGACATGTGTGAGCAAGTGCATACTTGCTTTGAGATGAAGAGAAAGGAGTGCAAGGAATTGAACAAGAAAGTCAAATTTCTTGAGCAATCCCTTGATGAGCTCAATGCCACTCATGAGAGGCTAATGGAAGCCCATGAGAAGCTTGGTAAAGCTCACTCTAAGCTTGAAAAGGCTCACTCCTCTCTTATTGAGCAAGTCAAAGTGGAGGAAGCCAAGAAGGAGCAAGTGATCATAACATGTGATGTGGGACTAACATGTGATCTTATTGATGAATCTTTTCATGAACCCATTATTGTTGCTCCTACTAACACTTCTTGTAGCACAATCATTACTACTCCACCTATGAATGATACATCACTAATGGTGGAAAATGAGAACCTCAAGAAGGAGGTGAATGAGCTCACTCGTGCCTTAGGCAATGCCTATGGTGGAGAAGCCCACTTGCTAAAATGCTTGGGTAGCCAAAGATTTTCTCTCAACAAAGAGGGATTAGGCTATACCCCCAAGAAAGGCAAGGCGGCCTTTGTCACTCCCAAAGCTAGCTTTGTGAAGGGCAATGGTCGATTTTGCAATAGATGCAAGCAAGTTGGGCATATAGAGAAAAATTGCAAGACTAACAAGAACAAGCTACCTAATGTATCCTCAATCAAATTTGATTCTTGTTACACGCTTTATAAGGGTGCCAATGGTGTGAAGGCTAAGTTCATTGGTACACCAATTGTGGGCCCAAAGAAGAAGGTCATTTGGGTACCAAAGACCTTGGTGACTAACCTACAAGGACCCAAGCAAGTTTGGGTACCTAAAAGGAATTGATCTTCTTTTGTAGGTAAATTATAAAGCCAGAGGAAGGCTTTGGGTGCTTGATAGTGGGTGCACACAACACATGACCGGCGATCCAAGAATGTTCAATTCAATCAATGAAAGCAAGAGCAATGGGATTGATAGTATCACATTTGGTGACAATGGCAAAGGCAAGGTCAAAGGGCTTGGTAAGATTGCAATATCCAATGATTTGAGCATTTTCAATGTGCTACTAGTAGAGAGCTTGAACTTCAACCTATTGTCGGTAGCTAAATTGTGTGATCTTGGTTTCAAGTGCATATTTGGTGTGGATGATGTAGAGATCATAAGTGTAGATGGATCTAACTTGATATTCAAAGGACTTAGATATGAGAATCTATACTTAGTTGATTTCAATACTAGAGAAGCTCAATTGTCAACATGTTTGATCACTAAGTCAAGCATGGGTTGGTTATGGCGTAGAAGGCTTGGTCATGTTGGAATGAAACAATTGAATAAGTTGATTAAGCATGACTTAGTTAGAGGCTTGAAAGATGTCACATTTGAGAAGGATAAGCTATGTAGTGCATGTCAAGCCGGAAAACAAGTTGGTAACACACATCCTAAGAAGAGCATGATGAGCACATCTAAGGCATTTGATTTGATGCATATGGACTTGTTTGGACCAACCACATACACTAGCATTGGTGGAAACAAATATGGATTTGTGATTGTGGATGATTTCACTAGATACACATGGGTCTTCTTTCTTTCTGACAAGAGTGATGTGTTTGCAACATTCAAATAATTTGTCAAAGGCATTCACAATGAGTTTGAAACAACAATCAAGAAAGTTAGAAGTGACAATGGTAGTGAATTCAAGAACACTAGAATTGATGAGTTGTGTGATGAATTTGGAATTAGACATCAATTCTCGGCCAAGTATACTCCTCAATCAAATGGGCTAGTTGAAAGAAAGAATAGAACCTTGATTGATATGGCGAGATCAATGTTGAGTGAGTACAATGTGAGTCATTCATTTTGGGCCGGAGCAATCAACACGGCTTGCTACTATAGCAACCGACTCTATTGTCACCCTATGATGGAAAAGACACCTTATGGCTATTGAATGGAAGAAAGCCCAACATAGCATACTTCCGGGTTTTTGGTTGTAAATGCTATATATTGAAGAAAGGCACTAGATTGAGCAAGTTTGAAAAGAAATATGATGAAGGTTTCTTGCTTGGCTACTCCACTACTAGCAAGGCTTATAGAGTTTGGAATTTGGCTAGTGGTACTCTTGAGGAGGTTCATGATGTGGAATTTGATGAAACAAATGGTTCCCAAGAGGAAGATGAGAACTTAGATGATGTAAAAGGCACTCAATTGGTCAATGCAATGAAGAACATGGATATTGGTGAGTTAAGGCCTAGAGAGGTGATTGATGTTGAAGATGACAAGAATCAAGTGCTCTCTAACTCAAATATGCAATCTAGTGGTTCTCATGATCAAATCCAAGCAAGAACTAGTAATGGCAATGTGCAAGATCAACAAATGGCTAGTTCATCATCTCAACCAAGTGATCAATCTAATGCAAGCAATCAAATGCAAGTGCTTCAACCAACTAATGTTGCAAGAGATCATCCATTGGACACTATCATTAGTGATATTTCAAGAGGTGTGCAAACAAGATCAAGATTGGCTTCATTTTGTGAGCATTTCTCATTTGTGTCATCCATTGAACCTAAGAAGATAGATGAAGCTTTGAGGGATGTTGATTGGATCAATGCTATGCATGAAGAGCTAAACAACTTCATAAGAAACCAAGTATGGGATTTAGTTGAGAGGCCTAAGGATCATAATGTGATTGGAACTAAGTGGGTCTTTCAGAACAAGCAAGATCAAGATGGGATAGTAATAAGGAACAAAGCAAGATTAGTGGCTCAAGGTTACACTCAAGTTGAAGGTCTTGACTTTGGAGAAACATATGCCCCGGTTGCAAGATTGGAAGCAATTAGGATCTTGCTAGCTTATGCTTGTGCCCACAACATTAAGTTGTACCAAATGGATGTGAAAAGTGCATTTCTAAATGGGTACATCAATGAGCTTGTGTATGTTGAGCAACCTCCTGGTTTTGAAGATGAGAAGAAACCCAACCATGTCTACAAGTTGAGAAAAGCTTTGTATGGATTGAAACAAGCACCTAGAGCATGGTATGAGAGATTGAGGGATTTCCTACTCTCTAAGGGATTCAAGATGGGAAAGGTTGACACCACTCTCTTCACCAAGAAGCTTGGGAATGACTTGTTTGTAATGCAAATCTATGTTGATGATATCATCTTTGGGTCAACAAATGAAGGATTTTGTGAGGAGTTTGGCAAGATGATGGCAAGTGAGTTTGAGATGTCCATGATTGGAGAGCTTAGTTACTTCCTTGGTCTTCAAATCAAGCAAATGAAGAATGGCACATTTGTAAGTCAAGGCAAGTATATCAAGGACATGCTCAAGAAGTTTGGAATGGATGATAGTAAAGCTATTAGTACACCAATGGGGACAAGTGGAAGCTTGGATAGTGATACTAGTGGCAACATGGTGGATCAAAAGATGTATCGGTCTATGATTGGAAGCCTACTCTATGTGACCGCATCAAGGCCGGATGTGATGTTTAGTGTATGCATGTGTGCTAGATTTCAAGCCTCACCAAGAGAAAGTCATTTGAAGGCAACTAAGAGAATATTGAGGTACTTGAAGCATACACAACATGTTGGATTATGGTATCCCAAAGGAGCAGGATTTGAGTTGATTGGATATTAGGATTCCGATTATGCGGGATGCAAAGTTGAGAGAAAGAGCACATCGGGCACATGTCAACTATTGGGAAGATCACTTGTATCTTGGTCATCAAAGAAGCAAAATAGTGTAGCACTTTCAACCGCCGAAGCGGAGTATATTTCGGCCGGTAGTTGTTGTGCACAATTACTTTGGATGAAGGCCACTTTGAGTGATTTTGGAATCAAGTTCAAGCAAGTGCCATTGCTATGTGACAATGAAAGTGCCATAAAGGGGGAGAGATAATATATGACAAAAGAAGGGGATTAATTCAAATTTTGAGCATACAAATAGGGGGAGCAAGCTCATAAACTTGTATGGTGCATTTGAATGAGCATTACATATGTTTGCTTGCATGGCATAAGTTTTAATTTCAAAAATCCATGCTTGTGTGGTGTATGCTAGTTGTAGGTTTGAATGTTGAAATGAAAAACTAGCATGCATAGGCTAAGTAACTAGACTTATGTTCATTCTATGGAAACTAGACCCTTGCATGTAATGGTGATCTCACGGGGTATTCTAGTTCTTGTATATGTCTAGTTACTAATGGTGCTAAGGATGGTATATTGGTGCACTCTGATGGGTATCATGCTTCAAAGGTCCATCTCTTATACCTTAGCATCATTTGGTAGAAATTGACTCCTATATTTCCTATCTAATCATATGTGCAAAGCTTCAATCCAAACTCTTAGCACATATGTAGGGGGAGCAATTGCTATCATAAGGAGTTCATGAAACTTGCCCATATCCTTTACACATGGTAAATATGCTTGGGCAAGCAACATGGATTCAAAAGAACTTTAATTCATATCTTTGTATAAGGGTTGTCATCAATTACCAAAAAGGGGGAGATTGAAAGCTCTAGTTTGGTTTTGGTTAATTGATGAAACCCTAAGTGCTAACCTAGTTTATCAAGATGATTATGAGATAGGTAGCACTACTCCAAGTGATGAAGCAATGGCGAAGATCATGACAATGGTGATGGCATGGTGATGGTCAAATGCTTAAACTTGGAAAAGAAGAAAGAGAAAAACAAAAGGCTCAAGGCAAAGGTATAAAATGTAGGAGCCATTTTGTTTTAGTGATCAAGACACTTGGTGAGTGTGATCACATTTAGGATAGGTAGCCGTACTATTAAGAGGAGTGAAACTCGTATCGAAATGCGGTTATCAAAGTGCCACTAGATGCTCTAACTCATTACATATGCATTTAGGATATAGTGGAGTGCTAACATCCTTGAAAATGTTTGTGAAAATATGCTAACACATGTGCACAAGGTGATACACTTGGTGGTTGGCACATTTGATCAAGGGTGGTGAAGTTTAGGTGCAAGGGTAAGAAACTCCACCGACGGAGTGTCCGCCCGTAGAGTGCGGACAGTCCGACGGTGCCACCGGCGCCCTAGATAGAAAAGTTGGAGGTCACTGCAAGTGACCGACGCTGGCCTCGGCTGGACCGGTGCGTCCGGTCAGTGGCAGTAGAGGGTGCGTGCGTTGGTCTATTGACCAGACGCTGGGTCACTCAGCGACCGGACGCTGATAGGCTGCGTCCGGTCAAACTGATGGGTCTGCACAGTACCTAGGGTATTGCACCGGACGCTGGTCTATGTCCGGTCAAGGTGGACCGGACGTGTCCGGTCAAAAAAATACGCCTCGGGGAGCTTACTAGAAACGACCGGACGCTGGGGCTTCAGCGTCCGGTCAGTTTTGCCGGAGCGTCCGGTCAGCTTCGTAGCCATTGAAATCTGACGAACAACGTTTGAAGCTAGTGATGCGTGGCGTCCATCGGGCGACCGGACGCTGAGGGCCAGCGTTCGGTCAAGTCTGACCGGAGCATCCGGTCAGCCCGCAGTGTGCCCAGTGAAGGGGTACAACGGCTCTATTTTGTGGGGGCTTCTATTTAAGCCCCATGGCCGGGTCAAGCTCACTCTCTTGCACATTTTCATTGACATAGCAACCTTGTGAGCTTAGCCAAAGTCCTCCCACTCATCTCCATCATTGATTCATCATCTTTGTGAGATTGGGAGAGAATCCAAGTGCATTGCTTGAGTGATTGCATCTAGAGGCACTTGGTATTCGTGTTGCACTGCGGATTTCGCTTGTTACTCTTGGTGGTTGCCACCACCTAGACGGTTGGAGCAGCGGTGGAGGATTGGCACGAGTTGGTGATTGTTCATGGCCATCTCCGGTGATTGTGAGGGGAGTTGTACCTTCCCCGGCGGAGCACCGAAAGGTAACTCTAGTAAATTGCTCATGTCATTGAGTTACCTCACTTGTGGGTCGGTTCTTGCGGTGTCCTATCGTGTGGACGAGGTTTGTGAAACACCTCTTAGCCGCCAAACCGCCAAGTGTTGGTCGACACAACGGTGACTAGCGTGTTGGCAAGCACGTGAACCTCGGGAGAAAAATCGGTTGTCTCTTGTCATTTGCATTCTCCTAGTGATTGGCTTAATCTTCATCTTGTGATTGGTTCATCCCCTACATGGCGGTATAATCACCCTACTCACCTATTTACATTCTTGCAAACTAGTTGATACAAGCTCTTTAGTGTAATTAGAATTGAGAGCTTGCTTTATTATTGTTATTCATCTAGTTGAGCTCTTTAGAGTAGCAAGATTGAGAGCTCTTAGTGAGTAGTTACATAGCAAGTTTGGGTGCCTAAGTAATCATTGCAACTAGAATTGTTGGATAGGTGGCTTGCAACCCTTGTAGAGCTAGAGCAAGTTTGCATTATGCTATTTGCCATACTAATCAAATTGCTCTAGTTGATTTGTAGATTTTTGAATAGGCTATTCACCCCCGCCTCTAGCCATATTAGGACCTTTCAGTGGCCAACCCCCTCCAGGCACCTCCCTACCTATCCTCGCTCTGGCGGTGGTGTACCACCATGCTAAGGCGGTGAAGCTCATGTTTTGCGCCAAGAATGGCTAGAAGCACCACCATCCTCCCTGTATAAATAGAGGGGTAGGGCTCCCCTCTACAAGACAATAAAAGAGAGCAAGGAAGAGAGGGAGTTTTATTTTTGCTTAGCTTTAGCTAGAATAAGGGTGGAGGGAGTGAGGAAAGAGTTGGAGAAGTGTCGAGGCTATCAGCAACCTCCCTTAGTGTACTTGCTACACTTAGCGGAAGCATGTCGGAGCTAGGTACTCCTCCGCTTGTACCTCTACGAGCAATTTACTACTTGAAGTAAGAAGTTTGTGTTTAACTGTGGCATTGATATACTAAGAAAGCTACCTTTGTTCATTATAAACTTGTGGGTTCATCATCCGTCCTTGTGGCGGGTACTCTAGTAGAAGGGCCTGATAGAGACGGATAAGCCTTGCATGCATGCTAGAGTAATAGTTGATAGCGTAGACATGGTGTCTAGGCTAGAAACTATCTTCGTTTACCTTGTTCCCCAAGGTTGTGGGGTAGGCGGCAGGTGGTGATAGCCCCATCCATCCCTTATATTCCCCCATGTCCTAGTTCAACGTAGGCAATAGGCCGGCCTCGCCAAACAGACCAGGTGTGATCTAGTGCCCAAAACAAGTCTATAGTGTTAGAGTTATCTTTGCTTAGGATATCTATCCTTAGAAAAACTCCACTACCCAAGCTACCTTTCTTTTGTTTTCTTTAGGTGAACTAGCTAAGAGACTCGCACATTCGTTCCTTTGGGAAAATATGATACCCTGAATATCTCTGGGTGAAGTGCTACAATGGTGTATCCGTGCGCTTGCGGATTCCTCTGCTTACGCTAAGAAACACCAACACACTTCTCCGGTATGAACCAGGATATCCAGTAGGCAATCTTCAAGAGAAACTCCCCTAGCATTGACTATTGCAACTGCGCCTTCTACTGCCTGTTGGAGGATCTCGTGGTGACTCTCTAGGTCAATCTCTTAGCAATGAGCCTCCTCAATCTCACAACGAGAAGCAGCCAGTTGTTCCTCAAGATCTAATGAAAATGAAGGGTTATCGGATAAAGTCATTAATATAAAAGGAAAGACTCTTCAAAGAAATTTTACCTGCTGCCCGACCATGAGATTCATCAGTCCTCATCTGAGCAACATTGGTCTCTTCTTCAGAGGCAGAGAGGGTTGTTTTAATGGCATCAAGACATAGATCAAGCCGTCCAACCTCACACGTCGCTTTAGAATACAGGTTTTCGGCCTCCCTCCTTTCACGGATAACATTCCAGACATCCTGACCATCATATGACTTGGAGTCAGAGAATGAAGATGAAGATGAAGATACCATGGACCCAGAAAGATGTGCTTCGATGGCACGCACAATCGATTGTTGTCCAACCTCCGTCAAAGTTGGCTGATGTACCACAACATGATAGGTAGCCCTAGATATTCAAAGGATTAATGCAAGGCTGCCACAAAGATAAGAAATCATTCCCTCTCACCCTTGGTGACAAAGAGGGACAAGAAGGTGCGGAGGTGGATCCATGATTTTTGGAGTTTCCTTCCTTGGATGCTTGCCGTGAGCCATTGTTCAAAAGAAGACTAGAAGGAGAAAATGAAGAAGAAAAGATATGTGTCACAACACAACAAATGAACATAAGTAGTATTCCTTCTACTTTGTCTTGCCTCCAAATTTACAGCCCTAGGGGACCTCCGGTGGAGTTGCAGCACCTTAATACCAATGGGGTCCTGCATATTGTGGCATTCGTCACCCTATGTGAGCGGTTCCTGGGGATTAGTCCCCACTTCGATCTGTGGCAGTATTTCTTTGCCATCAACCTATCGAAGAAGCGGGTTGGGAAGCAAGAGCTGAGCATGCCGATGGCATGTGCCAGCATTCATCTATGCAACAACCGGGCGAATGACTACCCGTTGATGCGTCTATCGACCTCCAACAAGGGGTGGCACTCGCAGTCATTTTACGTCAAGGACGGCGTGGCCGTCCCTTTTCTAGTGTTCTCCGAGCACATCATCGATGATGTCCCGAGGTCGTGGAAGGTTTATGCGATCTGACCCTTTTGTTTGTAAAGACAATAGGGCCCGAGGTGTATAAGGGGGGAATTTCGATTATGCTGGTGAGCAAAGTTACCGTAGTCATCAGGGCATGGGCTTTTTGCTGTCTTACCAGACGTGCTTGTTTATCTGTTCCCATCAATCCTTGCCGCCCATCTTAGCACGAGGAAAAGGTCTGATGCAATGAATGTGTTGGCACAGAATTTTTGCCCCATGCCGAGGACACACGCAGCAAGCCAGAAGGGTCTGCTCGATGGAGCAGATCCGCCTAGCTTCAGGGTAGGGGTGGTTGATCCTCCCGAGACATACCAATCAATTTGACCCTGCAATTGACAAGGAGAGAAAGTTCATCAGTAATTAAGGGCGGAACTTGCCGGTGTCATCGGACAGTCCTGAATGTGCGGCGATGAGAGCCGATATGAAAGGAGATCGACTAAATAGTCGATTCTAGTATATTCATGAGAATAAATCAATTAGAGCTCATGGGGTTGTGTAAGAAGAATTGGTTATCATTCAGGATAAATATCATTAATCGAACAGATATTAATCAATGGCAATAAGATGTCAACAATGATCGGTTTGTGCTGAGCCAATGATTATAATTAACCGAACCCCTTTTTATATAAAGAAACAATTCAACACCACTTAACCAGTTTAATAAAGATAAATCTAATGAACATGTTAGATCTCATCTATCATCATGACCAGTGGGGCATGAGGCAGAATCATGCAGGCCATAGAAATAACAATAGACTCGACGACCCTAACTCATTACTAATATCAGTGGGGCATGAGGCAGAATCATGCAGGCCATAATACAATAATAAGATCATGGGGCTAACATATCTTTCAACCTATCTTTACTTCAACTGGTCTCGTGATGCGAACTATTCATGAAAGCGCTCGATATCGGCTAAAACAGCCGATTCAGGCATAACGCACAGTTAAAGTCATGCCTTACCAGGAATAGATCTACTAAATATCGATCCCCACTCCATGGTGCTAACAGTGGGGTGTGAGGCAGAATCACACAGGCCATGATAACAGGTCCGTGGAACGGTTCTCTCTAGCCAATAGATCTACTCAAGACGCAACATGCCTTAACCGCACGTTATGCACGATCAAGATTGATGTAAAACAGCCGATAAGACATAACTCATCGTTTAAGGTGTAGATTGGATCAGTTTTAGGTTAGCAAACGATGGGTCAAATAAGATATAAGGCCGATCTAAATCAATCTCAATCGAGCAGAATGATATTGCTAGTAATTAGATAAATAATGAAAGCAATAAGCAATATCGGTAACTTAATGAATCTACCAAAGACTGCCATTCTAAGGTAGAGCCGATAACTTGACCTTGATCTAATTCAAGCAGTGGGGTGTGAGGCAGAATCACACAGGCCATACTTGAATTAAACAAGAGTCGATAACTAGCTTATACCAGAGCCGCAGTGGGGGTCGACCAGGATCGATGCAGCCATACGAACAGAGGTATAAACCATGATAGGTACTTACAGACAAGCAGTGGAGGTCGACCGGATCGATGCAGCCGTACTCGCTGAAGAACTCGCTCGAGATCTACTCTACTCCTACTCCTAAGGGGTGGCCGGAGCCAAAAAAGTAATTGAACTTGTATTTGGATTGATTGATTCCTTTTACAATAGCCGGGGTTTGGTATTTATACCCGGGCCCTATGCATGACTCCTGTCTAAGCACGACTTATTACAATTTTTTGACCCTAGAGAAAACATTCCTAATTTAAGATAACTTGGACTCTAATCTTTCCCTTTTTGTAGAGTCCGGCATGCTTCGTCCTGGCGCCGAACGTAGCCTCTGTTGTTATCTGCTTGGCGCTATCTGTGGAAAGCTGATTCCATTTTCTGCATCTGAATCAGCTGGTCCCGATCTGCACGTAATTGATTCCTTGGTGACATGATCTTGGGAGCTTTCGGGTCCCTATAACATCTTCTTCCAAATTTTGGTGTAAACACATGCCCCCCAATTTTGGGATAAAAGTAATTTTATTCCAAAATTATCATGTCTGTATTCCTGATTGGTCCACAGTCATGGGTAGAGAACCTTGATCTGGGGTCCTGCTGTTTGTCGTTGCCTGCGTCCACCCATGAGCCTATGCCTCAAAACTTTTTACAAGAGCAGTCACTGCTTCATGGGCACTTGGATTCATCTTTCTAGGCCGGCTATAAATGCCTATCCGACCCTGGCGAGAGCAACTCAACAATTCAGCCATGCTTTTCTTCCATCTGCTCCCTCGAGTGCTCCGGTTCTGCTGGACCCTCCATGGTCTATTTTATGAAGATTTCAAGCGGCTAGAAGAATTCTTGTGCATAGGGCGATTGTATCGCTTATTCTAACGCCTCGTTGGGCAAGAAGACCAGCCATTGTGGTTAGAAGAATTCTTGTGATATCACCTGAGTCTTCTCTCCATGCTCACAAGGCTGTTCTAGTGTTTGCAAGAGCTAGAAGGTGTGATCATCTTCCCCTTGTTGCTCCTTCAAACGCCCATCGGGACAGCCTTAGGCTTCTTTCCCAAAGTTCCTCAATTTATCGAGAAATCTGTTGAGCATATGTTAGGCGGGCGAACTTTCTTCTTTTCTAGTATAATTTATTGATGGGCCGATGCGACTTGGTTCACAATGAGTGTCGGCCTTGTGGAAATCTGGACTCCCTTCAATCCAAAAAAGTTCTGGTGGGTTAATCTCTGGTCAATGTATCCACCCCACGATATTTTGTAATCTAGGGAAGTAATAAATTCGAGTCCGTTATCTCTTCATTATCCATCCCCTGAATTTCCGGAGTGTTGATCCATTTCTGTTTCCTGATTTCAATTTCACACCTCCATCGAAACCTATCTTCTTGCTTTCCCGGGCTATATATACGGGCTATGGCCGCGAATCAAAAAACAACCCTCTTCGTCTCAACCCCTCTTCATCTTTAGTACATCCTCTGCCTTTCGTAGGTTTGAGGTCATGGAGAACAACAAGAGGTCTGCTGAAGAAGCCCTCAATGGATCCACATCATCATGCCAACGCCCTCGTCGTCAAGAGGACGCATCTTGGGGTGCTCCCATCGCCTCGATCGAAGGGCCAATTCGCCCAGCCCTCAGGGTCATCTTTGGCACCAATCCCCGCCAGCTTCCTCGTCACCTGAGGCAACAGATTAGTAATGACGATCTGCTAGCCTCCATCGATCGGATCGACCAGCATCTAGCCAACTGCCTCTCCCTAGCGGAATCGGCTTTGGCCATGATTGAAGACCGATCTCCCCCGAGGTTGGCCTGGTGAGGGAAAGGTTGGCCAGGGCTAAAGCTAGAATCATGGGTGAGATGTCTGCCATTATTTCTCTATTTCTTCTTGATTTTACCCTCAAGATTTCTTATCACTCTTTCCTTGAATATTTTAGATCTAACTACTTCAGTTGGAGAGTCTTCGATCAGCCATGGATCATGCAGCGGGATTTGTTAATGCTAGGGGCGCCGTTCGGTGGTTCGCTTGCATGACATCCTGAATCGTGTCAGGGAGGTCGCCCTTCATGGCGTTCGTCATGGCACCGCCATGGCGTTGGCTGCTGCACAAGCCCGTTCAGGCCATAATCTCTGGCTTCTTCCTCATGGTTTTCTAGACATAGTGCACCCTGGGGAACATGAGCGCTTGGTTGAAGATTTTATGAACTGCCACTGACTCTGTAGCTTTCAATACTCTGGCCGACTGATATAGTAGGCAAAGTGTTTTCTGGCCCGTAGCTTGTAATAGGTGATGTTTAGCAAATAACTTCCTCGCCTTGAGTGGTTTCCCATTGTTTCATGCTTCATACCCATCATTTTGTTTGTGTTTGCTTTGCTTCTATAGGCGATACACATCGTATCGGCTTTTACTCCTTTGGGTTCATCTTTTGCACTAGAGGCGATATCTTTTCAATATCGGCTATTAAAGCTATCGACCGAACAGATCTTTATCAAGTATTGATCCAAACGCTAGGATAATATTTCTTTAAATATTTCCCATTGATTGCTCGGCCAAATTCTTCCTCTCCTTTTAATGTTTCCAAAATATAAGCATTACTAGGCGCACAACGTTTGATCCGATAGGGTCCTTCCCAGTTAGGTGACCATTTGCCGAATTTACTGTCCTTTGATCCGATCGGCAATTTCACTTTCCAGACCAAGTCTCCTTCGAAGAATTGCTTAATCTTGACCTTTTTATTATAATATTTCACAACCCTCAGTTTATTGGCTTCGATATTCTCAAGAGCACGTAGTCGAAGGCAACTCAAGTCTTCCAAATTGTCTATCATAAGATTCTTGTAAACCTCAGCTGACAAATCATTCTGTAGTGTAACACGCCTCGATCCAGTCTGAACTTCCCAAGGAAGAACGACATTATGGCCATACACAAGTTCGTAAGGTGACGTTTTAATTGATCCATGGTAGGCCATCCTATATGCCCATAGTGCTTCATTTAGCGTCGAATGCCACTTCCTTGGCTGTTCCTCGATCTTTTTCTTGATCAGCTTAATCATAATCTGGTTGGACGCCTCTGCTTGACCATTAGCCTAGGGCATAGTAAGGGGAGGAATTCAATAGCTTAATCCCCATACTGGTAGCAAAATCCCCGAACTCTTCTGATGTGAACATTGTCCCTTGATCGGTAGTTATAGTTTGAGGAATCCCAAAACGATACACAATGTGTTCCCTGACAAAATCAATCATGTTCTTTGAGGTTACCGTTTTCAAAGGAATTGCCTCAACCCATTTAGTGAAGTAGTCTGTTGCTACCAATATGAACTTATGTCCATTGCTTGAAGGCAGAAAAATCTGGCCAATTAAATCAATTCCCCAACCCCGAAAAGGCCATGGTTTGATTATTGGATTCATGGCCGATGCGGGCGATCTCTGAACATTACCAAAACAGTTGACAGTCCTGACACCCCTTGTAATATTCAAAACAATCTTCCAGTATCAGTTGGCTAGAAATATCCAGTTCTGCGAATAATCCATTTCATCTTATAAGCCGATTGATGAGCTCCACATATCCCTTCATGCACCTCACCCATCAACACCTTAGCTTCTTCTTGGTTCAAGCACTTGAGCAATACCCCATCGACCGTTTTATAATATAACTGATCATCTAACAAAACATACTTAGCCGATTTATACCTTAGCTTCCTGGTAACTTTCCGAGACGGATCTCTAAGGTAAGCGGCTATTTCAACTCTCCAATCATCACTTGAGGTTTCACTACTCAAGACTTCTTGAAACACTCGATATCCTGAATGCACTTTGAGCTAGACGGTTAGCTTCTTGGTTTTGTGCTCTCGGAATATGTTGGAAAGAGATATGAAGAAATCCCTTGAGTAACTTTTGGCACTCATCGTAGTATCCTTTCAAAGTTTCTTCTTTGCACTCATATAGGCCGATCAATTGATTAATAATTAACTGCGAATCTCCAAATACTTCAATTGCTTTGGCCTTTACTTCATGAAGAAGTTGCAGTCCCTTGAGAATAGCTTCGTATTCCGCTTGATTGTTTGTAATCATTGGCTCAGTTGGAAGAGCGAACTCAAAACTTGCCCCCCGAGGCGAAATAATAACAATACCAATGCCACCACCCTGCTTGCATGATGACCCATCAAAGAACAGTGTCCACTGGCATCGGCTCTACATAACTAATGCTTGGCTTGTGATGTTGGGTGATAAAATCGGCCATTACTTGTCCTTTGACTGCTTTAGCCGATTCGTACTTCAAGTCGAATTCTGATAACGCAAGAATCCACTTTCCCACTCTTCCATTCAGTATTGGCATTGATAACATGTGCTTAACCACATCAGCCTTGGAAACAACTGTACACTCGGCCGATAATAAGTAGTGTCGTAATTTAGTGCAAGAGAAATATAGACACAAGCATAATTTTTCGGTGGGAGAATATCTCGTTTCTGGATCCAGTAGTCTTCTACTTAGATAGAAAACAACTCTCTCTTTTCCTTCAAATTCTTGCATCAGGGCCGATCCAATTGTCTTGTCATCAGCCGATATGTACAACTTAAATGGCTTACCTTGCTGAGGAGGGACCAGCACTAGGTGGACACTTCATATATTCTTTTATTTCTTCGAACGCTTTTTGTTGTATATTACCCCACTTGAATTCTTGATCATTCTTCAACTTCAACAAGGGAGAAAACGGCAGGATCCTCTCCGACAAATTCAAAATGAATCTTCTGATGAAATTAATCTTACCAAGCAGAGATTGCAACTCTGTTTTGGTAGTCAGGGGGAACTGCTTCATCAATGGCTTTCGTGCTTTTCTGACCAACTTCGATTCCCCTCTCGTGGACCATGAATCCTAAAAATTGTCGGCTGATACTCCAAAAGCACACTTATTAGGATTCATCTTCAAACCATGCTTCCTCGTGCATTCTAGAGTCTCACAGCAAATTAGCCAGGTGTTCTTTGTATCCTTTGGATTTTATCATCACATCATCGATGTAGATTTCAACAATCCTAGCCGATCAACTTATGGAAAATGTAATTCATCGCCCTTTGATAAGTCGCACCGGCATTCTTTAGTCCAAAGGTCATTACAACCCACTAGAATAGACCTATTGCGCTAGGGGCACCTGAAAGCGGTCTTTGCTATGTCTTCTTCAGCCATGAAAATTTGGTTGTATCCTGCATTACCATCCATGAAGCTAATAACCTTATGCTCGGCTACTGCATCTACTAACATATCAGCTATCGGCATTGGATAACCGTCCATAGGTGTGGCTTTATTTAGATCCCTAAAATCAATGCAAACTCTTAATTTTCCATTCTTCTTGTATACAGGGACAACATTCGATATCCACTCTGCATATCGGCATGGTCGGATAAATTTTGCTTCCAGTAACCTTTCAGTCTCCTTTTTGATATCATCAAGCACAGTTCGGGTTGAATCTCCTCGGAGCTTGTTTAAACGGTCGATATCCAGGTTTGATTGGCAGCCGATGTTCAACAATTGACCAGATCTAAACAAGGCATCTCATAGTATTCCCAAGCAAAGCAATCTTTAAATTCCTTTAATAAGTCAATTAATTCCCGCTTATACTCTAGATCCAACTTAGCACTCACGTACGTCGGCCTAGGTCTATCTCCAGGACCAATATCTACTTCTTCTAATTCATCAGCCGATGTGAAGCCATGTCCTAGTTTCCCATCTGTACCATCTATTGGATTATCCATTAATACAAATTTTCAAAGCTGACTGCTTGGATCGGCTGTTGGTTTTCACCATTGACTCTAAACTCTGATGGCAACAGAAAAACCATTTGGATATTAGTCGATGGTTGCTTTCTATAGGCTATTTGCTTGATACGCCACACTTGAGTTTTACCAGATGCCTGAGCCTGTTCCATCTCTTTATTCCTTAGGCGTTGCACCCTTCTCTTCTGGTTTCTTGTTAAACCTCCTGGGCACCACTGGCTTTCCTACCATACATATCTTCTTTTAGTGCCTTCTTCTTCATGATCAGCCCAGTCCTGATCAACGACTCTTTTTCCAAGCTGATCATGAACACTTTTATTTTTTAAGCACCGATCCATGTTATTATGATGATATGCATCTTGAGCATGGATAGACCGGCGGTTGGTTTGAGACTGCCTATACTCCCGATATTGATTGCTGCATTCTAGACAGTCATGTCTGGTAGGCAATTTCAAACCTTCATTCCAGCAATGTCTGAAGAAAGGACAATTCCAATGTAATTCGGCTTGTTCCCTTTCATACCTTTCTTGCTTCAATTGATGCTGGTACGCTTGATCTTTTAACCACCTCTGATAATCCTTTTCCTTCTGCCGCTGCCACTTATTCAATAGAATCCGAGATGTGACCCGCGGCTTTCGTCGTCTCTGCTCTTAACTGTCTTCCCTGCTCGTATCGGCTCTTTTGCTCGGCACTGACGTCTCCTAATTTCTCTGTACTCGTCAGCCAATATTTGCATCTTGGGATCGACTATTCCAGCTTCTTTTGATTTGGTTGATGTTAGGACCTTAGTTTTTCCTTTGAATAGCCCAGCATCAACCATGTTTTGATCTCCTAGGAAAGGATTATCATCAACTTTCATTTTCCGAGGCGTATCAAATTTGAGCCTCCCCTGCTGAATAGCTCTCTGTATATGCTGCCTGAAGATTCTGCATTCATTAGTGGAATGAGAAGTAGCATTATGGAACTTATAGAACTTCTTATTCTTCAACTGATCAGGGGGCAACATGACATGACCATCGGGCAACTTGATCTACCCTTTCTCCAACAAGAAATTGAAGAGTTTATCTGATTTGGTGACATTAAAAGTCATAGCTCTCCTCAACTCCTCTTCCCCAAGGATTTGGCACCATCACTGTCTTCTTGCCCCAATTCCATTCAGTTGCAGCAACCTCTTCTTCTTCATCTTCATAGTCGTCATCGACTGAGTATGAATCATAAGCTTCGGCTACTGAGGTATTCTTCTGGAACCGGGTATCATCTGCACATACTCTGAAATTGGCTATTAAGCGCTACTACTCATTGAGCCAATTGTCCCAAGTTGTCAAATTCTTGTCCCAGCAGCTTTTCTTTCCACATCAGCAGCATTCCTTGCATAGCCAAAGCAGCTAGTTGATCATCGGCCAAGTTTAAGGAGAAGCACAAGTTCCTGGTCTCTCGAAACCTCTAAGAAATTCAGTGCCCGATTCATTAGTCTTCTAGTCTTATGGTTGTCAGATCGGTAATCTTCTTTTCTCTAGTCCTAGTATAAAAATATGTATGAAACTTCTTCTCCAGGTCAGCCCAATTGGCAATGGAATTGACTGGCAATGATGAAAACCAAGTGAAGGCTGGCCCTGATAAGGACAGAGAGAAGAAACGAACTCGATGGGCATCTTCAACTGACTGCTTCAGCCCAATTGTGTAAGATACGACTGACATGTTCTATCGTGCTTGTACTGTCTTGGCCAGTGAACTTAGCGAATTCTGGGAGCCTATAATTTGTTGGAAGAGCGACCAAATCATACCATTCTGGATATGGGCGTTTGTACGAAAAGGTCAGCCCTTTTGGCTTCAGACCAAACTGATTCTTCATCATCTCAGTCACCCTCAGCAATAACTCATCAGCTTACGGATTTGGATTCCTCTATACTTGCTGACCCATCTATGAATTGAAATCCCATGTGCCTTGATATCCTAGATTTGGCATCATATGGAGGGTGTTATAATCTATGCCATAGTGATACCCTTGTGGAATCTCAATCTGCTGAGTCCTTTGCTGGCTTGCTGCTTGAAGTCTCTTATTATAGATATAAGGATCTATATCTCTACGGATCCTTTGAACTGACGGTGCTATTTTTTGAGCCGACAATGGTATGTGGCCTGATGTGCCAAAATTGATCACCTAGGTTACGACTTTGCCCCGCCGGCTGTTGCATATGCTTGTACTGGTGGTCCAGGATGGTACTGTGTTTGATTTGTAGTAGTTCCTTGAGTTTGTTCAGATGAACCCTAAACTATCTAGACATCACCACTACCAGCCGGTGCTGCTTCTTGATGGCTTGGTACTGACTTGATTGGTCCCCTGGATCGAATGGATCTGGAATGTTATAATAAGCCAGTCCACCTTGACCAACTGGAAATCCATGAATCGCCTCTTTCAAGGCGTTATGGAACACGTCCATGAAAGCTTCGTCATGGCTCGACATGGCATCATGAATAGATTTGTCCACAACCTCTTTAAAGAAATGCCTGTCTTCAACTTCATTTGTGTCTGTCTGCCCGTGTAACAGAACTCTTGGTAGTGGAAATTTCTGAACAATTGTGTTGTCACGTGTTTTGGTGTAGGACAACAAACATTTGTTCTAAAACTCTTCTATAGCTTTGCTGATGATACCCTTATCCCCATCAGGTAGATCTTCATAATGTAGCATAAGGATGTCGTTGTTGTTGTGAACCACCATGACGATTGTGGGGTCCCACCGGGCGTGCCAGAAACATGTGTCGGCATAGAATTTTTGCCCCATGCCAAGGACACACCAGCAAGCCAGAAGGGTCCGCTCAATGGAGTAGATCCACCTAGCTTCAGCGTAAGGGGTGGTTGATCCTGCGTGATCCTCTCGAGATGTGCCAGTCAATTTGACCCTGCAATTGACAAGGAGAGAAAGATCATCAGTAATTAAGGGCAGAACTTGCCGGTGTTGCCGGATAGTCCCGAATGTGCGGCTATGAGAGCCGATATGAAAGGAGATCGACTAAATAGTCGATTCTAGTATATTCATGAGAATAAATCAATTAGAGCTCATGGGGTTCTATAAGAAGAATCGGTTATCATTCAGGATAAATATCATTAATCGAATAGATATTAATTAATGGCAATAAGATGTCAACAATGATCGGTTTGTGCTGAGCCAATGATTATAATTAACCGAACCCCTTTTTATATAAAGAAACAATTCAACACCACTTAACCGTTTAATAAAGATAAATCTAATGAACATGTTAGATCTCATCTATCATCATGACCAGTAGGGCATGAGGTAGAATCATGCAGGCCGTAGAAATAACAATAGACTCGACGACCCTAACTCATTACTAATATCAGTGGGGCATGAGGCCGAATCATGTAGGCCGTAATACAATAATAAGATCATGGGGCTAACATATCTTTCAACCTATCTTTACTTCAACGGTCTTGTGATGCGAACTGTTCGTGAAAGCGCTCGATATTGGCTAAAATAGTCGATTCAGGCATAACGCACAGTTAAAGTCATGCCTTACAAGGAATAGATCTATTAAATATCGATCCCTACTCCATGGTGCTAATAGTGGGGTGTGAGGCAGAATCACATAGGCCGTGATAATGGGTCGTGGAACGGTTCTCTCTAGCCAATAGATCTACTCAAGACGCAACATGTCTTAACCGCACATTATGCACGATCAAGATTGATGTAAAATAGCCGATAAGACATAACTCATCGTTTAAGGTGTAGATTGGATCAGTTTTAGGTTAGCAAACGATAGGTCAAATAGGATATAAGGCTGATCTAAATCAATCTCAATCGGGCAGAATGATATTGTGGTAATTAGATAAATAATGAAAGCAATAAACAATATCGGTAACTTAATGAATCTACCAAAGACTGCCATTCTAAGGTAGAGCCGATAACTTAACATTGATCTAAATCAAGCAGTGGGGTGTGAGGCAGAATCACATAGGCCATACTTGAATTAAACAAGAGTCGATAACTAGCTTATACTAGAGCCGTAGTGGGGGTCGATCAGATCGATGCAGCCATACAAACAGAGGTATAAACCATGATGGTACTTATAGACATGCAGTGGAGGTCGACCGGATTGATGCAGCCGTACTCGCTAAAGAACTCGCCGAGATCTACTCTACTCTACTCCTAAGGGGTGGCCGAAGCCAAAAAAAGTAATTTACTTGTATTTGGATTGATTTATTCCTTTTACAATAGCTGGGGTTTGGTATTTATACCCAGGCCCTATGCATGATTCCTATCTAAGCATGACTTATTACAATTTTTTGACCCTAGAGAAAACATTCCTGAATTTAAGATAACTTGGACTCTAATCTTTCCCTTTTTGTAGAGTCTGGCATGCTTTGTCCTGGCGCTGAACGTAGCCTCTGTTGTTATCGCTGGCGCTATCTGTGGAAAGCTGATTCCATTTTCTACATCTGAAGTCAGCTGGTCCCGATCTGCATGTAATTGATTCCTTTGCGACATGATCTTGGGAGCTTTTGGGTCCCTGTAACATCTTCTTCCAAATTTTGGTGTAAACAGAATGTTTTGAAAAAGATGAGGTACTTATACCTTTGTCAGCCCCCGGGTAAGATCTGACCCCTTGTGGCTGTTGGGGCCAGATGTTATTGGAGACCAAAACGAGGGTAGCGAACTTGCTCTTGTATTCGCACGTACCCCTTTCTTTGGATTTTGGCGATGGTTCCATGACCGTGCGTTTGGTCTTATCGCTGGCCCGACCTTCCTCGAGCCCCCGCGCGTGGTGGGGATTCGGTCAAGGGCCGGCTCATTTTGTGACTATCGCCCCGTCTATGGTTTTTCACAACTGGAGGGGTTGAGGCGATGTCACTTGCCTCGACGGCTTGAGTGACGTGCCTGATGAGCTCACTAACAAGGATGTTCGAACGGAATCTGATCCCGCTACTTTGCGACAGGGTCGGCAAAACTCTCGGGTGGCATTTTGTTGCTCCTTGACCTACCTTCCAACAGATTCCCCCTTAATGCAGACTCTATGGGCTCCATAAGAGGCTGGAATGAACTTAGAAGGTTAAGATGACCCTTCCCGCCTCAATGCGGGTTGGGCAAAGGCCGTTGAGGCAGCCTTAGACCCTTCATGGGTCAGCCTTTGAACCTCGGTCTCTCGATCTCAGATCGAGCGGTTGGAGATCTCAAACCCCTTTGGGTCTGATAGGGGTCGGCCGTGTTTCGTGCCTCACCCCATCCTCAGTTTCCACAACCGAAGGGGCTAAGTTGATGACACTTGCCTTGACGGCTCGAGTGTCACGCTCAATGAGCTTGCTAATGGGTATGTTCATGTGGAATCCGGATACATCATTCGTTGATGGGGTCGACAGAGCCCTCATGTGGCATTCCACTACTTCTTAACCTGCCTCCCGGTAGATGCCCGAGCCGTTCGGTAGGCTCAGGTGGCCCGTTGGCCTCTCCTCGATGGAGATTCAATGGGTTTCGCTCAAGGTTAGAATCAAACAAGAAAGGTCAAGATGTCCCTGTTTGCTTCTAAGCAGGGTAGGGCAAGGCTGCTAGGGCTCATCACGGTTTTTCTCCCCTAGCTCTGTTCGATGCGAGGCGGCCTCGAGCCCTTCGTGGGCTAGCCTTCGAACCATGGTCCGTTGCCGCTCATATCGAATGAGGCTGGCACCGCTTCATGGCGCGACATGAAGTGTTGAGATGCGACGATCTCATATGCAATGTGCGGATGATGGGATTAATGTATGACTTAATTGAAATGAAAGCGGGGGTCGGTAAGGTTACCTCAGTGGTATGTGCGATGAGAGGCTCTTACTGGACATGTCCGTGCGGGGTTCAAGTCCGACGTTTACGATGGGGCCGGCGTGACCTGCACGGGCATTGTGATTTTTTGTTTCCATCTCTCGGTGGCCATTTGAGCCGTTCGATTGACTTTAAGCGACCTGACAGCTTCTCCTTGAAGGAGATTCTGCAGGCGGACCCCTCTGAACCCTTCTTGAGAAGGTGGATGCAAGAACTTAGGATACGGGGAACTGTGAATTCAATTATGCTGGTGAACAAAAAACACCATAGCCGCCGGGGCGTAGGGTATAGCGGTTCATCTAGTTTTACACAAAGTTATACACCCGCACCCCGTGTCTCTAGTTTTTAAATGTAAGGAGGGGTCAGGCGATGAGGATGTCTAAACAAGTAGACACCCTCGGCCACCCCCAAGTAATGTTCGTGCCCCTGCCGTTGCTAGGCTCGGACACTCGGTAATGAAATTAACATGCAAAGTAAGTAACAAAGGTGTTTATCTTTCAGCAATCGTTCGTTCATTATTTTACCTGGGTCATCCGATTGACCTAGGAGGCCTGTTGGGCCCCTGGACGGGGGTTCCATCGTTGGGTCATTCCATGGTCCTGCCTGAGGAAGCGGAGAGTCGCCTGCATGCAGGTGCGCCCTGATTCTCACGCCCGGCGCGTGGTGGTGGGCCATGCCTAGGCAATGTCCGGTTTGACTAGGCGACATATCATTGGCCAGGGCATGTCCCATCTGTCCAGGCACATCCCGTCGGTCCAGGCGTGTCCCCTCGGATTCCCGTCGGCATTGATTTCCCATCTGCATTGAATAGGGGAAGGAAGAGAGTTTTTCATCCCAACCTTTCGCCTTTCCTCAGCTGCTGCACCTCTTCCTTAAATAGGGAGGGAGAGGGGAGTTCCCCCTCCCATTCCTTAGCCTGCTTCTGAGTCGCTGCCTCTTCTCCTTCCTTTCCACCGAATGCGTTCATGCGTCGCAGCGGTTCCTAAGTGAGAGAGGGTAATGCCAGGGAGAGATAAACTCATAGATCCGCTCGTGAATCCAGAGCGTGATGTTGAGCTGGAGGTCATCCAACATAGATGAGATGGTGTCTGCCACCTTTGCCGAGAAGGCACCGCTTTTACCAAAGGAGGAGGTGCACTGGAGGCTGCTGAGCGTCGTTGGTTTTGCCATCGTTCGTGGTGGCCTTTCTTCGACTAGGAACGTCCCCCACGCAGACACCGTTGTTAGGGTTGCGACTGATCATGATGACACAGTCCCTGGATGCTCCAATGGAGGTGCCGTTGTCAGGGTTGTGGCTGATCACGATGGCGCAGTCCCTGGACGCCTTGGTGGAGGTGGCGTTGTCAGGGTTGCGACTGATGATGATGGCGTAGTCCCTACATGCCTCGACGGAGGTGCCGTTGTCAGGGTTGCGGCTAATGACAATGGCGCAGTCCCTGGACGCCTCGACGGAGGTGTCGTAGTCACCGACGTGGTGCTCGACATTGCAGATGACGGCACCCTTGAGGATCCCATGGAGCGGTAGGACGTCACCAATGGAGAGCGTGGCGCGGCGATCGTAGTAATACTCATAGTAGAACTGGTCAGAAACTGTAATGGAATAAGTTTGTGGGGGAGCCCCTGAGTGAATAGTTTTTGTATTTATGAATACATCAGTCCTTTTCGTGGTGAAATTACTTTGTAAGTGATGAATTTGTGCAAAAATGAATTTTCAACTTTCGTTGTGGCAAACAACTTTTTGGCTTTTCTCCCTCTTTTTGTAAAAGAGGCTTGGTGCCATCCGACCCTTCCCACAGTTAAGGTCATGAAAACTCGGAGTGCGGGTGAGCCAATTCTGATCATGCTGGTGAGCAAGGAGGCCATAGCTGCCGGGGCGTGGGTTTCCCATAGTCCTACCAGTTATACTCAAATTTTGTTCCCAAAATCCTAGCCCTCAGGACTCGCTATGAGAATAGAGGGAAAACTTAGAGAATGTTTGCAAAGATAACACAGAGAGTGTTTGCAAGATAAACGTACTTATATCAGCCCTCGAGTGAGGTTTGACCCCTCGCTCTTTGCAGGGGTCAGAAGTCACTAAAGATTGGGGATTTTGGAGACAAAACTAATAAGAAAGAGTATGCGTTTATTTAAGGGTAAAAATAATGTAGCTGCACAATGTTCCAAGCGTTGGTGAAGACCTCGCCATCGATCGTTTTCAACTTGTAGGTGCTTGGCTGGAGTACTTACGTGATGATGTAGGGCCCCTCCCAAGGTGGGGAGAGCTTTGTGACGGTCCATGTTGCTCAGTATGAGGCGGAGAACTAGGTCCCCGACGTTGAAGGCCCGGTCCCACACCCATCGGCTGTGGTACTGGCACAGCGCCTGCTAGTACTTGGCCGAATAGAGGAGGGCAATGTCGCGGGCTTCGTCTAGCTAGTCAATGGCGTCTTTCGTGGGATGCCTCGGCTCCCTGTTCATCGTATGCTCTGATTCTTGGTGCTCCATAGTCAAGGTCCGTTGGGAGGATGGCCTCAGAACCGTAGACCATGACGAAAGGTGTGTAGCCGATAAGCCGGTTGGGAGTTATCCTTAGGCTCCAGAGCACCATAGGGAGCTCGATGACCCAGCGTACGCCGAACTTGTTCAACTGGTTGCAGATCCTGGGCTCGAGGCCTTATAGGAGCATGTCGTTTGTGCGCTCGACCTGCCCGTTCGTTTAGCGGTGCACAACGGTAGCCCAATCAACTCAGATGTGTTGTTCATCGTAGAATTGAATGAATTTCTTACCGATGAACTATGTGCCATTGTCTATGATGATGGAGTTTGGTACTCTGAAGCGATGGATGATGTTGAGGAAGAACAACATAGCTTGCTCAAACTTGATGACGAGATCGGCCGAGCTTTGATCCATTTTGTGAACTTGTCTACGGCAACAAGCAAGTGGGTGTAGCCCCAAGGCACCTTTTTGAGAGGCCCAACTAGATCGAGCCCCTAGACCATGAAGGGCCACATGATGGGGATCATCTGGAGTGCTTGGGCTTGGAGGTGAGTTTGCCGAGCGTAGTATTGGCATCCTTCATAGGTGCGTACGATTTCCTCGGCGTCGGCTACTGTAGTGGGCCTGTGGAAGCCCTGTCGGAATGCATTCCCAACCAAGGTTCTAGGCACGGCGTGGTGACCGCAGACCCCATCATGGATATAGCTCAGTAGAAGCTTCCCTTGTTAGACGAGGATACAAAGCTGCAGGATCCTGGTGTGGCTCCATTTGTAGAGTTTGCCTTCTATATGAACGAAGGACTTGGCGCGACGCATGAGCCGTTGAGCCTCCATCTTGTCCATAGGCAGCGTGTCTTGGAGGAGGTAGTCGAGGTAGAGTGTTCTCCAGTTGTCCAGGGGGTCGAGCTCTGTCGCTGGTTCCTCTTCAAGCTCCATGACCTCAGGGCCGGAGGGAGCCATCAGTTGGTTAGCCCCCAGGGGCTGGATCAGACGGGCCATCGTCGGCCCGCTCCGACCCTTCATAGCATACCGAGGTCTTATGTTGGTCGCTAGCGAAGATGCCCATTGACACCGGCTCTCGATCGTATGCCGCTTTTGCAAGTGCATCGGCCACCTCGTTGAGGCTCCTTGGGATGTGATTGAGTTCGAGGCCATCGAATTTGTCCTCCAACCATCAGACCTCCTGGTAGTACGTAGCCATCTTGGCATCGTGGCAGCTAGACTCCTTCATGACTTGGTTGACGACTAACTAGGAGTCGCCTCGAATGTCAAGGCATCGGATGCCCAACTCGATGGTGATTCGTAGGCCGTTGATGAGCGCTTCGTACTCAGCCACATTATTTGATGAGGGGAAATGGAGCCAAACCAAGTACCTCATGCAGACCCCGAGGGATGATATGAAGACCAGCCCTGCGCCGGTGTCGCACCTAATTTTGCAAAGCAAAACCAAGTACTCATATATGTGCGCCCAGGATGTCCAAACACACACATATATCACAAATTGCAATAGTATCAAAGTAAAGTACTTATTACATCGCATATCTCATCATAAAGTTAATACAAAGTTTGCTCGAAGGCAATATTATTACAATCATAGCGGAATAACTAGCCCAACTACCACAGGGACTCCAACTGGTGAACATCTCCCTAGTAGTCCCGGACATCCTCCGGAAACTCTTCATATCCATTATCTGTTACCCATTCGGGATTTTCATTGGATGTAAAGCAAGTGTAAGCTCACCATGCTTAGCAAGTATAACAAAGGGATCTATGAGGCTCAAAATGGCTTGACACTGTTTGACTGCGGTCCGCAATTTTAGTTGATCAAATTTTAGTATCCTGAATTACTACTTTAATGAACAGTCCCAATTCCCAAGTGGTATTAAAGTATCATCAAGTTTTATCTCAATTCCCATCCATCCATCATCCATAGTAACCACTAATCTCGAAGGATCTAGACCGCTCGTATCCGTGAGCACGGCTGTTATAACAGGTTAATTATTTTTGCAGAAATTGTATATCTTTACCCACCGAGCCATGATTCCCAATGTCGGGGTTCGCGAGACCCACTACACCTCTTCCTAGGAAGTGTGGCAGAGTCTCACTATGAAACCCTTAGCTAGTTGCACTAACAGGTCATAGCTACAAAGGAATGTCACGCGTGGGCATCGCAGCACGGTGCACACCCTAACAGAAAAAGGAAAGATACCCTCTTACCCCTTACTGGAGCTACAAACGAGCTAGTACAATCTAGATAATAGGTTAAAGTCAGAGCCATTTGACACTCGGGGTTGTACGGTCCCTCCTGGGTTGCCGCTTCAGGATTAAGTCCTTATGGAGAGGCACTAGAGTACTCAACCCCGTACTCCAGCCCCCTATCTATTGCTAAAAAGTTCCATTTAATCACATTGCATATAGCCTTTAATCATGTTTAACAATTACTTCATGTTAAGCGCTGCAGCATCTATCCAAAATGCCTACCCAATAAACCCAGGTATCAAGGATATGTGGTACAAGGAATTATCTAGGTAAAGTCCTTAAAGGCAATTCAAATTAAACACATGCATGAATGTAAGTGGTAGTAGTTCATAGGTAACAAGGGGCCTTTGGTACACTTGCCTTCCTCAAAGTCGTCCTAGGAGTACTGCTGATCCTGCTAGGGGTCCCCAGTCACCTCAAATGGCTCACCCTCTAATCGTGATCCAATCATCAATCAAGCATCATTCCAATCATTACATGCATACAAGATAGACTTCCATTAGAACAGTACACCAAATAGTGAAAACATATGTTGAAAAGTTTACAGATCTATTCTACGCATTGCTACGAACACATGAGCGAAAGAATCACTCAAATCGGACTTAAAACATGAAAGTTAGGCATGAAATAAGATGTAATGGCAATTCCGTAAATAAACTAAACCTATTTTTGAATTAAAACAATTAAAAATCTGAATTTAAATGAAATTTGGACTGGGCATACTATTTCTGGAAACTACAGGGACTTGAACGAATAAAAACAGGACTGAATAAAAAGTTATTTGAACTAACAAGTACCGCGGGTTGAATCTGAGAAAACAGAGGGGCTAAAGCACAGAAGTGTTTGACTTTGACTGGGGGTTTGACCCGACTGTTGACTAGGGCGACACGTGGTGGCTGCTGACTGGGCGCGGTGCACCACACGGGCATGGGCACGCTGACGCGGCACGGTGCGCCGGGTCCACGAGTCCACGGTGGACCAGCCACTTAACCCCGAAGGGGTATGCAATCTCGACCACCCATTCCAAATCCAACGGCGTAGGGGTGAGGGTAGGGCAGTGGCTCATCGGGGAAGAGAAGGATGCCAGCGGCGCCATGGCCGGTGCGAACTGGCGTTGCCGGTACGGCTGTCCAGGGCGCCAAAACTTGAACGGAGGGCATGGGGAGGTGGAGAAACTCACCACGAAGCGTCCGGATGTGGTTGCGGCGTCCGGGGAGGCTCGGTAGGGGTGGTCGATGGCGGCGGTGATGACTAGAGAGAGAGAGAGAGGTGTGGGTGAGGTGAAATCCAAGCAAACCGTGACAAAAACCGAGAAAGGAAGACACCTACGGTCGCGGGGGACAACGGTGAAGCTCTGGGAGTCGTCGGAGATGAGAATAGCGCTCGGGAGGAGGAGTTAGCCGGTGGCGGTGGCTCACAGCTGCGAGCAGGGGATGGAGAAGGGCAGAGGGGAGGGGCTCGGCCTTTATAGGCGGGCGGCTGCGGCGTACAAGGAAGGGGAGTGGGGCAGATTAGCGTTTTCCTTGCATGGGCACCGGTGGCCTTCCATACGGACGCGGCGGCTTGCCGAACGGGGTTGCGCCATCAATGGAAGCAAGAAAGGAAAGAAGCACGGGGAAGGAAGGAAGGAAGGAAGGAAGGAAGATGATGGTGTGCGGGCGGCTGACCAGCGAGACCAGCTGCGCAGCGGGAGAGAGAAGGGAGAGAGCGGCGACGTGGGCGTTGCGGGCCGCGGTGCCGAGGCGGGCTACGCTGGTGGGCTGTGCCGCGGAGCAGGCCGGTGCGGGAAAAAGGAAGGCCGCGCATGGGACAGGCCAAAAAGGAGAGAAGGGAGGGGGGAGTTGGCTGGGCCGCCAGCAACGGGCCGACGCCGGGCAAGACAGGCTGGGAAGGGGGAGGAAGAAGGCCGGGCTGGTTCTGGAGTTGGGCCAGTAGGTGAATTCTTTCCAAAATCAAATCTTTTTCCAATTCTATTTTCTCCATTTCCATTTTTGAGCCAAATTCAAATAAGTTTTGAATTCAATTTCAAATCATCTAGCCCTACACTCAATCAAAAACCATATGATTCAGCATGAATGCAACAAACAAGTTTCTAAACTTATAGTTTATTTTATTTATACAATATTTATTATTTGGCCTAAGTTAGAAATACCTAGAAAATGTATTAGAACGGCGAGAATTTAATTTCTAATTTGTAGTAGAATTTTGGGTGTTACAAACCTACCCCCCTTAAGAGGAATCTCGTCCTCAAGATTCGGATGGTTCAAAGAGATTGGGATAGTTAGTTCTCAGATCTTCCTCTCATTCCCAAGTTGCCTCATCCACTGAATGTCTGTTCCACTGAACCTTGCACATTCTTATTATTTTGCTCCTTGTGATTCTCTCTGCTGTTTCCAGGATTCTTACTTGATATTCTTTGTATGACAGATCCCCTCGGATATCTAGTTCTTCCAAAGGTAGTTGTTCCTCAGGTACTCTCAAACATTTCTTAAGTTGTGACACATGGAAAACATCATGAACACCTGAGAGCTGCTCCGATAACTCTAGCTGGTAAGCAACTTCTCCTCTCCTGTTGATGATATTGAATGGTCCCACATACCTGGGTGACAACTTTCCCTTGGTATGAAATCTCTTTACTCCTTTCATAGGTGAAACTTTGAGATAGACAAAGTAACCGATTTCAAATGCCAAATCTCTCCTTCTCGTGTCCGCATAGCTTTTCTGTCGGGACTGTGCAACCTTTAGGTTTTGCCTTATTGTTTGCACTCATTTTTCTGCCAGTTGCAAAACATCTGGTCCAAAGACTTGGCTTTCCCCCATCTAATTCCAAAACAATGGTGTTCTGCACTTCCTACCATACAATGCCTCAAACAGTGCCATCTTAAGACTCTTTTGGTAGCTATTATTATAGGAGAATTCGGCATAAGGTAAACTCTTATCCCAACTTGTCCCATACTGCAGAGCACAAGCTCTTAGCATATCCTCTAAGATTTGATTTGTTCTCTCGGTCTGTCCATCTGTTTAAGGGTGGTAAGCTGAGCCAAAGTTCAACTTCGTATCCATTGACTCATGCAATTTCTGCCAGAAATGTGATGTGAACTGTGTACCCCTATCCGAAACAATCTTCTTTGGCACTCCATGTAAACATACAATCCTTTCCATATATAACTCTGCTAACTTTGCACTTGAATAAGTTACCTTGACTGGAATGAAATGTGCCACTTTTGTCAGTCGGTCAACAATCACCCAGATAGAGTCAAATCCTCTCTGTGTACGGGGTAATCCAACTATAAAGTCCATTCCAACTTCGTCCCATTTCCACTCGGGTATCTTCATAGGCTGTAGTAAACCTGCTGGCCTCTAATGTTCTGCTTTCACTCTTTGGCACGTATCACATATAGCCACATGTTTAGCTACATCCCTCTTTAGTCCATACCACCAGTATCTCTCTTTAAGATCAAGATACATTTTAGTACTTCCTGGGTGTATGGAATAGGCTGAGTCATGAGCTTCCCTCAAGATAGACTCCCTAATAGATTTTACTTCTGGCACACAAATCCTTTTACCAAACCATATTGTCCCTTGATCATCCATATGGAATCCTGGGGCTTTACCAATCACTATACGCTCTACAATATCCTTGATCCTCTCATCACCTAGCTGTCCCTTACGAATCTCTTGTTCCAGAGTGGATTCTACCTCTAACTCCATGGTGTTGGCCACAATACCCAGGTTTAGGTACTTGAACTCCTCACACAACTCTTCAGGTAGTTGAGTTGTATAGGCCATGTTCACATAACTCCTTCTACTCAAGGCATCTGCTACAACATTAGCCTTTCCCGGGTGATAGTGGATATCCAAATCGTAATCCTTGATTAACTCAAGCCATCTATGCTGCCTCAGATTCAGATCTAACTGCGTGAATATGTACTTCAAACTCTTATGGTCTGTATAAATCTCACACTTATGACCAATCAAGTAGTGCCTCCAAATCTTAAGAGCATGCACCATAGCTACCAATTCTAGATCATGAGTCGGATAATTTAACTCATGTTTTCTCAGCTGTCTGGATGCGTAGGCAACAACTCTGCCTTCTTGCATAAGAACACCACCTAGACCTTACCGTGAGGCATCACAGTAGATAGAGAAGCTTTTGGTGAGATCAGGTAAGATAAGCACTGGGGCAGAAGTCAATCACTTCTTCAACTCTTCAAAACTATCCTAACATTGCCTAGTCCATACAAATTTGGCATTCTTTTCTAACAACGCAGTCATGGGCTTGGCTAACCTAGAGAATCCTTCAATGAATCTCCTATAATACCCAGCCATACCCAGAAAACTCTGAATCTCACTAACATCTTTAGGTGGCTTCCAACTCAACACATCTCTAACCTTCTTGGGATCTACTGCTACTCCTCCATTAGAGATTATGTGACCAAGGAAAGATACTTCTTTTAGCCAGAACTCACATTTGCTGAACTTGGCATAAAGTTGATGTTCTCTAAGCTTCTACAACACCAATCTCAAATGTCCTTCATGTTCTTCTTCATTCTTAGAATACACTAGTATGTCATCAATGAACACGACGACAAACTTGTCAAGGTACTCCATGAACACTTTGTTCATCAGATACATGAAGTAGGCAGGTGCATTATTAGACCAAAAGACATGACTGTGAACTCATACAGTCCATAACGGGTCACAAAGGCGGTCTTGGGGATGTCAGTATGCCTTATCCTCAACTGATGGTATCCAGATCGAAGATCAATCTTGGAAAACACACAAGCCCTTTTCAATTGGTCAAATAGGTCATCAATTCTAGGTAGTGGGTACTTGTTCTTAATTGTGACCTCATTGAGTGACCTGTAGTCTATGCACATCCTTTGTGTACCATCCTTCTTTTCTACAAACAGTACTGGTGCACCCCATGGTGATGAACTAGGTTGAACATAACCCTTATCTAACAATTCCCTTAGTTGTTTCTTAAGTTCTGCTAATTCATTCACTCCCATTCTATAGGGTCTCTTAGCTATGGGTGCAGTTCCAGGTGAAAGTTCAATTATAAACTCGATGTCTCGGTCAGGTGGCATACCTGGCAATTCCTCAGGGAAGACATCTGGGTACTCATTTACTATCCTTATATCTTCTAAGGTTGTGCCCTCCAACTGATTAACCCGGCAGATTTCTACAGCTGACTGAGTTGCCACATACACCACTTCTTCTCTAGATGAAGTGATAAGATTCATAGAACTATTACCACAATTAATAACTGCTTTCTGCAACCTTAGCCAATCCATACCCAAGATGACATCGATACCGGTTGAATTTATGACTACAAGATTTGCTTGAAATTCTACCCCCCCCCCTTATGCTGAGACTAGCAGCTAAGCATATCCACTCTGCTTTCATTACCCCACCAGGTGAGCTTACTAACATGTGTTTCTTCATAACACTTATTGGAATACCATGCTTCTTTATGAATGTATATGTTATGAAGGAATGCGAAGCACCAGAATCAAAAAGTATTGTAGCTGAGTTTGAGTTGACCGGAAACGTACCGATCACCACATCCAGTGCCTCCTGAGCTATTTTAGCAGTAACATGGTTCACCTTTCCCCGAACATAGTTCTGCTGTGAGTTAGCCGTCTTCTTGGGACATCTATTGGAGTAATGTCCCGGCTCTCCACAATTGAAGCACTTGTTGTCATTAACTGCATTTGGCGCTTTTGGTGCGCCATTCCTCTACGGAGCATTGGGGGGCATTATTCCTTACCGGTACATTGTTGGACTACTGCTGGCGCTGAGCTGGTGCCTTATACTGCTACTGCTGCTGTGCACGCTGCTGCTGCTGGATGCGGTTGGGACCTATCTAGCCTTGATAGCGCTGCTGAGGTTGAGTTTGTTGAGGGTTGGTACGGAAGCGAGAGTTGCTCCCGGATTGTTGTCCTTGAAATTTCCTCTTTTTGTCCTCCATCTGGCGGCGCTTGTTCTCAATCACTAAAGCTTTATCCACCAGCTGCTGGAAGTTAGCAAAGGTATGAGACAACAGCTGGTACTGGAGACCATCATTCAAGCCCTCCATAAACAGCTCCTGCCTCTTTCCATCCTCGTCTACCTCAGTCGGTGCATACCATGACAATTGTATAAACTTGTCACGATATTCAGCAACAGTCATGCTCCCCTGCTTGAGAGCCAAGAACTCCTTCAGCTTCATCAGTCCTGCAGGTACGTGGTGAGTGCGAAAGGCACTACGGAACTCAGCCCAAGTGATGGGATTAGCTTCGGTGCGGCCGAAGCGGAATGAGTCCTACCAATCCTGTGCAGCTCCCTGCAACTATCCAGAAGCATACAAAACCTTCTCCCTATCATCACATTGGGCAATCTCCAGTTGCCTCTCAATGGCACGTAGCCAATCATCAGCTTGGAGTGGGTCGGCAGAGTGCTTGAATACAGGTGGGTGTCCTTTCAGGAACTCTCCCCTCTTATCTCTGACATGAGGGGGTGCATTCCCATTCCCTTGCCCCATGTTCTGCATGTTCTAGGCCATCTGTTGAAGCAACTGGGTCTGCATCATCATTAGCTGCTCCATGGTGACTGGGGGTGGTGGCGGCGGTTCCTCGCCTCCTTGGTTGTTCCTCTTGGTGTTCACTATCTGTAGAGGCATCATATAAGTCTCACATGTCCAAGCATATAACTCTTACAAGATACTGGTGTAACAAGAGTAGGTGTAGACAAGAGATATATGTAGGGTATGCAAGAAGATATTTGTTCTGAACTTTTCCAGCGAGTTGGATAACAGCTGTGCTGTAAAACGAGCATATCTCACTCTATGTTTATCATATGATTGCGTATTTTACCTTTATGGAAAGCTTATGAAATTCTCTACAACTTTCGTTTAGAACACTTTTTCAGATTCTGACGTTTACTTAGTCAAATACAGACGATAAGCAGTACTGTTCCAGAACTCTGACAGTACAGAAACTTCCACTTACAACAGCTGTATCTCACAATTTATTATAGCTATTGAGGTGATTCCAGAGCCAAAAGAAAGATGTTGAAGCCTACTTATCTCCATAAAAATTTCATGACCTTTGAGCTTCTAGATTACGAGATATGAACTGATAAAGACAGACTGCTCCGAATGATACAGAATGGACAGCATGATAAAACGAAACCCAACTATTTATTCATAATATCCTTAAACCTTAACCTTAACTAAATGACCGTGGACATGCCCACAAGTCATCACAATCATATCAAAGATCCAAATCAAACATTATTCATAATGATAAACATCCAACCATGCAACTAACACTTGTCCAACCATTAAAAGAAGAAACTAAATACTCTCTCGCGTAGCTACGCGTGCTTATTACATATTTTTAAGACTCTCCTATGGGTACGGGTCGATGTTGGTGCTGGTGCTGGGGTCTCCAGACTCTCCTCTGGTCCTCGAGGGCGACTGAGCAGGTACACCTGAATCTTCTACATCTGGACCTCCTAGCTGCTACTTCAATGTAGCGTTCTCACGGGCCAGCTGCATGTAGGCCCTCCCCATGACATCGAGCTCATCCAGGGCCTGATCCAAGTCAGTGTGGGTCTTAGCCAAGCACAACAGGGTAGGCCTCAGCCTCAGGTTTGCCTCTCCAAGTGGTGCAGCGATGTTGCACGTAGACTGTTCGCTCCGACGGTGGGGAAGATAGCGATCATCCTCCCAGGCAATGTCATCGAAGTGACGGTCGCGGTTGACCATCAACGCCTGTCGAGCTGCATCCCTGATGATGGCCGCACGTGTGAGCCATGCAGTGGTGGTGCGGTGGATGTAGCGCACCCGAGTCCCCTCTCGGATGTACACTTCTGTCTCCTAGAAGCCGGTGTAGTCGGGGTGGGTCCAATGCTCCGTCCTGTACTGAACAGTGCCTCCGGGGTGGTAGCAATGCACAAGTGCGAGAACCCTAGGGTGGTAGTAGCCATCACCCTCCAAGTCATAGTGGATCTCCGCAGTCCATCCCTGAGCCAACAGTGCATTGTGATCATCATCATTGTCATCACCCCCATCGTCTCCACCGTCTCCATCGTCTCCACCATCTCTACCGTCTCCACCATCATCACCTCCATCAGCATCAGAATCATCAGAACCATCTCCATCATCGGGGTCACCAGCTCCCTCCTGGCCACCTTGTTCCTATACTTCCTCGGGATCTTCCTCATACTCCTCTATCTCAATGGGTCCCTCGAACATGGGTCCCTCTTCTGTTTCTTCATCCATTGGATCCTCCAACAAGTCCTCTAGAGGTTCCCCCATGGGCACCTCCGCAGGTGGTTCCTCCTCTTGGTTCCTTAGAGCCTCCACAAGATGTGCTGGGACACGCTTGCCCAAAGTGAACCTGGTCCTCCTAGTGGGCATCAGGATGGTCCTCTTGCGTGGGGTCTGCTTGGTACGGGCCATCTACAAGAATGAAAAGGTTGAGTATTAGAACAAAATAATTTTTGGCAATAGATAAAGAACAGAATATAAGCAAAAATTTTATAGCAAAGTAAAAGTAGCAAAATAAAGATAATGAAATCCTAGAAACGTCCATTTCTATCTAGGTTGTTCGTCCTACAGTCAGTTATAGCTCTGATACCAATTTGTCGCACCCAATTTTGCAAAGCAAAACCAAGTACTCATATATGTGCGCCCAGGATGTCCAAGCACACACATATATGAGTACTTGGTTTTGCTTTGCAAAATTGGGTGCGACAGTCGGTGCCCTTCTTCATCAGCGATCCATCGAAGTACATCGTCCAGCAGTACTCTTGATTGACCACTACCAGTGGTGTCTGGACCTCGGTCCATTCCACGATGAAGTCAGCCATCACCTAGGACTTGATCACCGTTCAGGAGGCATATGTGATGCCTTGATCCATCAACTCAAGCACCCACTTTGCGGTTCTTCCTGTGGCATCCTAGCTCTGGACAACCTCACTGAGGGGGAATGACGTCACAACCATCACGGGGTGTGACTCCAAGTAGTGACGTAGCTTCCTCTTGGTGATGAGGACGGTGTATAGGAGCTTCTAGATCTGGGAGTAGTGGGTCTTAGAGTCGGATAGTACCTCGCTGATGAAGTACACAGGGCGCTGCACCTTGAGGGTGTGCCCCTCTTCCTCCCGCTCTACTACTAGGGTGGCGCTGACCACCTATGTGGTGGCCGCTATGTATAGCAGGAGGGATTCTCCGTCGCTTGGAGGAACTAGGATCAGGGGCCTTGACAGAAGTAGTTTGACTATGTCAAGTGCCTCCTGGGCCTCGGACGTCCACTCGAAGAGGTCGGCTTTCTATAGGAGTCGATAAAGGGGGAGACCTCATTCACTGAGGCGTGAGATGAATCGGCTAAGGGTGGTGAGGCACCCTATGATTTGTTGAATCCCCTTTATGTTCTAAATTGGGCCCATCCTTGTGATGGCAGAAATCTTCTCCGGGTTGGCTTAGATGCCATGCTCAGAGACGATGAAGCCGAGCAGCATGCCCCTTGGGACCCTAAAAACACATTTTTTGGGATTGAGTTTGTTGCCATTCGCTTAGAGTTTCACAAAGGTTTGCCCAAGATCGGCAATGAGATGGTCGGCCCTGCTTGGACTTGACCACGATGTCATCAACGTAGGCCTCAACGGTTCGCCCGATGAGGTCCCCGAAGCATTTGAGCATACAACGCTGGTACATGGCCCCAGCGTTCTTCAGACCGAACGGCATTGAGACATAGCAGAATGATTCGAAGGGGGTGATGAAAGATGTCGTGAGCTAGTTGGATTCTTTCATCATGATTTGATGGTAGTCGGAGTACGCATCAAGGAAGCAGAGGGTTTCGCACCCTGAGGTAGAGTCAACTAGTTGTTTTATGCGTGGCAAAGGAAACGGATCCTTTGGGCGTGCTTTATTGAGGCCCGTATAGTCAACACACATCCTCCATTTCCCGCTCTTCTTTCATACAAGAATAGGATTAGCTAACCACTCTGGGTGGTGTACTTCCCTGATGAATCCAGTGGCCAACAGTTTTGCTATCTCTTCACCGATGGCCCTACGCTTTTCCTCATCGAAGCGATGCAGGCATTGCTTCACTGGCCTAGAGCCTGGATGGATTTTCAAGGTATGCTCGGCGACCTCACTCGGAATGCCTGGCATATCCGAGAGTTTCCACACAAAGATGTCTTTGTTGCCGTGAAGGAAGTTGATGAGCGCGCTTTCCTATTTGGAGGAAGGCGTGGTACCAATGTGTACCATTTTACCCTAGGAGCTACTAGGATTTATGAGGACTCCCTTGGAGCCCTCTACCGATTCGAATGACTCGGTCAATTTCTTTGCATCGGACGCTTCTTTGGAGACCTCCTCCCTGAGAGTGGCGAGTTCCCTGGAGGCGATGATTGCCGTGGTGTGGCCATAGCACTCGACCTCGCACTCATAGGTGCACTGGAAGGAGGTGCCGATAGTGATGACCCCAGGAGGGCCCGACATCTTTAGCTTGAGGTATGTATAGTTGGGGATGGCCATGAACTTCGCATAGCATGGTTGTCCCAAGATCACTGTGGAAGGTTCTAGGGAACCCAACCACCTTGAAGGTGAGAGTCTCAGTCCTATAATTGAATTGATCCCCAAAGGTAATGGGCAGATCCATCTACCTAGTGGCATGGCCTGCTTTCCTGGGCATGATGCCATGAAAAGGCGCTTGGGTTGGGCAGAGGCACGTCTGGTCGATGCCCATCACATCGAGCAGTCTTAGCGTACATGATGTTGAGGCTGCTGCCTCCATCCATCAGTACTTTGGTGAGTCACTTTGGGCCGACGATTGGGTTGACCACAAGTGGATACCTTCCTGGGTGTGGGATAGCATCCGAATGGTCGGTCCAATCGAAGGTTATGGCAGACTCCAACCACCGGAGGAAGGGAGGTGTGGCCGGTTGGGCCATGTAGACTTGGCGGCATGTGACCTTCTGGCGATGTTTGGAGTCGTAGGCCACTGATCCTCCGAAGATAATGAGGCTAGTCATCTAGTGTTAGAAAGCCGTTGTCCTTCTCCTTGGCATCGTCCATAGTGGGGGCAGGTTCCTTCCCCTGCTCCCCTTTATTGGGGCTTCGGACAAGAACTTCCACATGAGGCTGCAGTACTTGAGCAGATGCTTTATGGGAAAGGTGTGGTTTGGGCATGGCCCCTCGAGCATTTTTTGAAGTGGTTTGGAGCGGCCTCCATAGGCTTCCGACCACCCTTGCTGTCAGCAGCGGCCATGAGTGAGTCCTTGCACCGTTGCTTCTTACTCTTTCTTTTGGCGGAATGATTGGAGGTGCCTTCACCGGCACCCTCGTCCCGTCTTGCCTTGCCTTCGAGGCGATCGAAGATCAGTCTGACTGCCTCCTCTCCTAAGGCATGGCTAGTGGCAATGTCTAGGAGTTCCTTGGTGGTTCATGGGCCCTTGTGTCCTAGCTTATGATCCAAGGACTCACAGGTCGTCCTAGACAGGAAGGCTCCTATCACGTCGGCATCGGCGACGTTGGGGAGCTCGTTGCACTACTAGGAGAAGCATCGGATGTACCCACGAAGGGTCTCACCAGCCTTCTAACGGTAGTTCTTGAGATCCCATGGGTTCCTAGGGCATTTCGATGTGCCCTGGAAGTTTCCAACAAAGATCTCCCTTAGATCCACCCAACTCTGGATTGCGTTGGATGACAGGTGTTCCAACCACGCTCATGTCGAATCAGCTAAGAACAGTGGGAAGTTGCGGATAATGAAGTCATCATTATCTGCACCACCAGCTTGATAGGCGAGCCGATAGTCTTCAAGCCATAGTCCAGGGTTTGTCTCCCTAGAGTATTTAGGGATATTGGTAGGCGGTCGATACCTTGGTGGGAATATAGTGTTGAGGATGTGTCGGGTGAAGGCCTGAGGCCCTAGGAGGCCAGGGCTCAGGCTTTGGTCCTCGCTGCTATCATAGCGTCCATCGCATCGAGGATGATAGCCGTGGCGGGCCTCGATGGTGCTGCTTACGTCACGGTTGTGGCCGAGACGTTGATGTACTGGGATCAGCAGCGCACTGCCCGGCTGCCTTGTGGTGCTTGGTGGACTGATGCGTCCCTGGCAGGATGCATCGAGGGTGTACGCTTGGCTAGTGTTGAAGCTCGTGTCACCAGGACAACTGAGCTTTCCACCTGCTGCTGCCACCGCACACTTGAGCAGCGTGCGTATTTCAGCGGTGGGCCCAATGGTACTCGGGCGTTGTGGCCTCTGGAAGGCCATGAAGCAAGGTCCGTTGCGGCTGGCAATGTTCTACCTTGCCTGAGCGAAGTGAGGAAGGGTTTCATCATCAGCTGATGATCCTTCGGTTTATGTCATGGGCCACGGTGCGTGCATGCCCACTGTTTCTGCGGCGTTCGATCTCCAGATCGACCTCCGTGTACTCCCGAACAAGCTATTATCCAGGCTTCATCTGTCTCCTGCTTTTGGGCTCTTAGCTGCTCCACCCCCACATGAGGTGGGGCGGCTATCCCCCCTTCAGCTCCACCACCGAGGTTGCCTGCCGAGTAGTCTCCTCCATGGAGATGCTTTCGGCATATCCCTCGGGGGTTTCCGCCATGAAACATTCCTGGGAGGGGTGATGGCTCCTCCTGCTGGAGTCAGGAGCTAGAGTCTGACCCTAGCCCCTCTGCAAGGAGGCCATGGAGGGATTTCATGACAGCTTTTGATCATCCCCACAAACTCAGTTGTTCACGAGGGACGGGATCATGCGCTTATGCCACAAGGTGGCTAACGGTCGCCTTGGCGTTGCGAAGACCAAATGGAAGCACTGTCGGGGCACTCCGTGCGGAGTGTTCTAGAGATAGGGTGAGGCAGGCACGGGTTCCTCCCTAGGATAGCTAGGGTCTAGGGGAGATGTCTGGGCCGGCACTCAAGCCTCCTGTAATTGAAGCTGACGGAGGGGATAGACTGGGTGGCAGCATGGGCCAATGCCAACTCCCCCCCCCCCCACGCCGTGATGATGAAGTCCAGGTCACCGAAATGCATGTGTGCGCTTGGGTCCTAGTAGATTGTGTGGCTAGCCATCGAGGCTTGATTTGGAACTCGCAATGGCCCCTACCTAGCGCTGCCAACTGTCGGTGTTTCGAACAAGCACCGGCTAGTAAATTTATAATTGTTGCGTGTTAGGCTAGATGGTGTACTAAAGGACACAAGGTTTATACTAGTTCGAGCAAAACTGTCCCTATGTCCAGTCTGCTACTGCTCATGTTATTAGTACCGAAAAAGGTTCGTAGTAGGGGGTACAAACGATCGAGAGAGGGACAAGGTCCCAAGTCTCTGTTGGAAAGGTTGAAAGGACGCTAAGAGCTCGGTTGCTGCTTGGATGTGTGTTGTGTGTCGAAAATGATCGATCAAAAGTTGGTCCCCTTAGCAGGGGTGCCCTGTCCTCCCTTTTATAGACCAAGGGGGAGCAGGGGTTACAGATGGGAGAAAGAGGAAAAAAACCAAAGATGGCAGAAGGTCCTTCGGGGAAGCCGGGTCTTCCTTTTCCTGTGTGCCGGCCCTGCTAACATGGCAGACCATGTCAGGGATGGTGTGTTTGCTAATCCTTATAGGGCCATGCCCTGGCCTCTGTTAGCAAGTGGGTGCATCCCATCCTACGCCGGCGGATGGTGCGGCATGTCAGAGGGCCAAGCTATGACCCTTTGGGGAGTAGATGGGGAAGTGACCCTATGTTCGTCACTATAGGTGATGTGAATTATGCCTTGGATTGTAGTGGTTGTTTCATGCTTGTGTTAGTATCTGCGTCCGAGGGCTGATGGCGGTGCCTATAACACTAGTGGGACAAAAGTCAATGCCTACAACACTGTTCAGGCACTGTTAGGTCAGAAAGGGCTTAAAGTGCTCTGTCCCATCAGTATCCTGACAGTACCTTCCTATAGGTGTACAGGGCATGGCCCTCGATACTGCGGTTGACTTGAATGTCCTGTCATACCCTGTGCTTGTCTTTATGAAGGATCAGGGTGCAGTCGTCGAGCATGGCGGAGCTATGTAACACCTCTGGTGTTTTGACCTAGCACTAAAATTTGACATGTCATCATATGCATTGCAAAGCATTCATATAGTATAAAGTTTTGAATGCATTCACTAAATAAGGTTTATTTCATAATGTTGTTATTTCATGTGATGTGATTCAAAACCCTAAATAAAGATCATGACTACAAGGGTCAAAATTCATGTGATCATGTGAGGTCATGTGTCATTTGACTCAAATAACCCTAATGGGCCATGTTACTGGTCAAAAATCAAAATTTAAGTAAAAGGAAGACAAATCAAATTTGAATTCAAATTCAAATCACAAAAGTCCTTTTTGCCCCTTTTGACTAATTCAAAATCCATGTGAAATTTGGGGTTGAGGCAAATAGCAAAGTTGGAGATTATTTTATGTAGGATCAACTTTGGTATTCAAAGTTTTTCAAGTTTACATATAAAATTTGGAGTAATTTTGAAATGATTCAAATGCTCAAATGCACCCCAAATTCAAATTTCAAAATGGAGGCAGAATTTGAAAATAGTTCCTAGAAGCAAAGTTGTAGAGTTTGAAAAATTGAACAACTTTCATTTTTGGAGATTTTCAACTTCTTTAGAAAATTTGAGTAATTTGAAAAATGGACTCAGTGGTAGTTTTGTAAATAATTCAAAAATCAAAATCAACATTTCCTGTTTGCCACCGGCGACACGCCGCTGTTCGTCGCCTGACCTTCTTCGCCGCTTCCTCACGGCGGTGACACGCAGCCGGTGCCGTGGTGAGCTCGGGCGTGCGCTGTCGACGCCGGACGTCTCCTTCCCGGCTATAAATAGCAACAGTCGCCGCCGTCGTCCCCGTTTTTCTCCTCTGCTCTGCTCCGCCTGCCAGCTAGCTCCGCCGCTCGTCGTAGCCACCGTTGAGCCATGTCCATCGTGCCTAGCTACGCCAACATGATCAGCTTCGGTCTTGCGCTTCTTTGCGGCTTGCTCACGTCGCCTGGGTTGGCCGAAATCGCCCGGCGCAACATCTTCTTCCTCGAGCCTAGCCTGAGTTCCGCCACCATCGCCTCGACGTGGCCAGGCCATTCCAGACCGTCACCTGCCTTCACCAAGCCCACCGACGTGACCGTGGTGAGCTACTGAATGTGATGTTCACTTCACTTTTGACTCTACCACATTCTTGCCTAGGGTTACGCCATGAGCCGTCATGCTCGAGCCGCCATGGCTAGCGTAGAGTCTTCTCCTGGTGCACCTTCTGCCATTCTAAGGATGGGGATGAGTTCATAGGGGTGTGTAGGTCATTTGGGTGCGGTCTGCCTCGCCGGAGCATCACCGTAGGCGCATTTTAGGGCCGGCCTAGTGATGGCAGCGCCGCCGTGACCTGTATGAGTCACTGACGGGTGGGGTCGGGCTGTCAGTGAGAAGGAAGGAGAAGAACAGTGAAATTTTGTATTTTCTGAAATTGTGAATAGTGCTAAACTTTGGTAATTTGTAGGAAATTCACCATAGCTCCAAAAATTCTGAAATTTTGTGTGTAGCTTCTGTACATGTTCTAGTATGGTTTAAAAATTTGAAACTTGAAATTTGAATAAATTTTTAATGTTCAAATATTCAGTCCATTAATTGATAAATGCAATTTCCATGATTTTTGTAGGTCACTGTATAATTCCAAAAATTATGAAATTTGTTTTGGTACACTAATTTGTCATAAGGAAGCTTACATAAAATTTTCAGGTCATTTGGAACAAGTTCATTTTTTGGGCTTATTTCCAAATTAATTCAAAAATAAATAAAAGCAAACCCTAAGTGTTTGATTAGTGTTGAATCTTGTTTTGGTCATGTTTTGTGACTAGTAGAGTTTCAAGATTCATTTGGTCAAGTCACATGTATGGTTCTTGACGGTAGGATTGCAAGTTGGTTTTGTTGGCTTGCAACTGTACCGTGAAGGAAAATCGTATTCGGGGTGTTTTTACATTTCATGTACCAGTGAAAGCATCATGTTTACGTTATCATCATGTTAAAGCATATGTTATCATTTCAGTGTAGAATCCGAGAGTGAAACGATTCTAGTTGAACAAGTTCTGGAAGAATCCCCGGTTGTCACGGGATTCGATAATCGTGATACTGATCCGGAACCTGCGATCAGTCAACGAAGGCAAGCCCCGGTTTATGCATTAAACCCTTACCTTGTTTACTTTGAAAAGTTTATCACCTATGTTACTTATTGCATTAAGTTGATTAATTCAAATATTACCTACTTGATGCATTGCCTACCGTGTTAATTGTTTACCATCCTTGAAGATGTTTTCTTTTACAATGGCGTAGTATGCTTAGTATGCTTTATGATAGGCTTTCAAAGTAAAAGTTTTGACACAATCAAAGATGGCATACTAGCCAAAGAAAGAAAGAAGATAGAATGAACTAGAGACTAGTCGGGTAACTTATCTTGAATGTTGGGTAATGTTGCCGACTAAGTCGCTTAAAGGCCACTCATTGTGGATCTTCTGAACGAGACACTTTGTAGTACTGGTCACATACTCCTGGTAAGCCTACTTCGGCTAATCTGATACTAAGACTGAATGCCCACGCACTGGGAGTGGAGAGATGGCGGGAGTAGCATGTACCCTCGTGGCTGGAATGTGGCCAGATTTGAGGTGTGCTGTGCTCTCGGGTGGCGTGGAGACGGCTTAGTATAGGAGGATCTCGGTAGCGAGGTTGATATATGCAAGATTAAGTTCTACATATGTCGTGTGATAAGGAATCCCCAGCTGGGACTTGAATCAATTCGAATTGCCGGTGCTCCATGGATATGGAGACTCGATTCACTACAGAAGCAATGCAGGACTGGTGAATTACTAAAATATGAGAAAAGAATGGAATGAGAAGGAATGGAATATGGGAAATGTACATTTAGTTTGAAGTAATAAACTAAAGAAACTTAGGGGTAAAACTTGAAATAGAATGAAGAATAGTAAGCTTTTGGCAAAGAACTTTTGAATTTTGCTACATCCTTACCTTGTCCCAAACCCCTGCATCTCTAAAGTCTTACACCCCGTTACGTCGGGTTAGTCTTGTTGAGTACCTTTGTACTCAGGGTTTGTTAACCCTTGTTGCAGGTGAGTCGCATGCGCAGGCTTGTTTTGGTCCCTGCTGCATGACTGTGTTTGAAGTCAATGACGATGAGGAGTGATGAATGGCCTTTGGACAAGGCACTAGTTTGTATGATAAATAATGTTAATGTAATATTATCCCGCTACTATGGTCGTATGACACTTATGGTATTGTAAGTTTGAAAACAACTGGTTTGTAACTATGTTATCTTAAGACTTTCCGCTATCTTTTACTCTGGTATATATTTGAATAAACTGTTGTAATCTGCAATGTCTGTGATTGGGATCCTGTTTGAAAAGAGAATCGTGGATGATTCGGGTTTCCCGAGGACACCCGACAGACCTGTTGAGTTGTTGGGAACTCGTGTTCGCTATCCAAGGTCTGTCAAGACAACGATAGGTGCACGTGGGCCCGATTCCTTAGGAGGTTCTGCCACAGCTGGTATCAGAGCAGTTCCCATCTAAGATCATTGTAGGTTACTTTGGAAAACCTTCAAATTGATTTGGATCAAAGAAAGTAAACTTGATATTTTGAAAGTTCAATTTCTTTCTTCTTACCTTTGATCTAGACTCAATCCTGTCTTATTTGAAAGTTTGTGGCGGATAATATGATTAGGTTTGTCCTATGTATTAAAAATCTAGTACTTATGATTATATAAATCTTTTGTACTTAGATTCGTAAGATCGATTCATGCATCATGCTTGAGCACCTTGCATAAAAATTCCCCTTAATAGTGGTTGGGTAAGTAATGTCAATCCCATTCTTGCTAACCTCCATTATCCTCAAGCTATTCTTATAGTCCTACCTTAAATCCTACAGGCTATGGCAAAGACCAAGAAAACCGCACGCAAGTCCACCAGACCTCATGGAGTCCCTCGTCACCAATTGGCACCAAGAAACCACGAGCTTGGTGAAGGAAGTTCCAAGAACCTAGGAGAGGAAGGATCTTCAAGCAACCTCACCAACATCGAGAATCTTAACAAGGAGCTCAACACTCTGTCGTCGAGCTCATGCTAAAGATCAAGAGGAGCTGGCGGAAATGCAAAGAGGCATCACCATGACCATGGAGCTGCAGGAATGAAGCCTGGACACGAGAGGATGCGGCCAATGAACACGTCCATGAGTTGGAGTTCTACATGGAAGACCTGGAGATGGACAATGTCATTCTTCATGAGAATGTCCACCTGTTGTACGCTCAACTTCATCCACCTCATGGGGATGGTGAAGTTACAGATGAAGAAATGATTGTAGCTCCAGGAGAAGTCGAGAATGAAGAAGAGGAGGAGGATCCTGAGGAGTTAATGTACTTCTCAGATGAAGATGAGGTTTCATCCGATATGGGCACGGATGCCGAAGACTGAGAGCTTGGAGTAGTAATAGTTCCTTTACTGCTTTCCTAGAAAACCAGGGTTGTCTTGTGGGATACAAGACATGTAATTTAAATAAGTAACCCTTTGTAGCATGAAACCCTTTTAATGCTTTCAATAAAGAATAATGTAAGTAAATGTGTTTCTCTAACAGATGCCACGTCCTATCACCCTGAACCGGTGCTAGTGGCTCGCATGACGATGATGAGTGCCCAAATCCTCCACCAATGCCTTCGACTATGGCAGATGCCATAGCCGCACTTGTCAATGCAACTGGCAGAGAATGCTAGGCTGTTAAGGGAATTGGCGTAGAACCAACAGGCACCTTACCCTAATCATGGTCGTCGTAATAATGGAAATGACGAGTCAACCTATGTGGATTTTACTGACACACGTCCGCCTGTGTTCTCTAAGGCAGAAGAACCTTTAGAAGCAGACGATTGGCTTAGGACAATAGAGCAAAAGTTCGAGCTGATTCACTATACCTGAGGTTCAGAAACCTAGGTTTGCGGCACAGCAACTCCGAGGAGCTGCTGGTGCCTGGTGGGCAAATTTGGTAGCAGTACAGCCCGCTAGGTCACCAAATCAACTAGAGGGAGTTTAAGGATGCCTTCAGGGCACACTATATTCCAGACGGTGTGATGACCATGAAGTTAGAAGAGTTCTTGGCTCTTAAACAAGGGGAACACCCGGTGATGCATTATGTCGGGCGCTTCAATCACCTGTCGCAGTATGCTATTGAGTACGTGAATACTGACTAGGAAGAAGAAGAATCATTTTCTTAGAGGCCTGAACACTAAACTTCAGACCATGATGGCAACTTGTGGTAACACAACTTACCATGAGACAATCAACATTGCTATCGCTTCAGAGGAGAATTACCGCCGACACAAGGAGGCGAAGAAAAAGAAAATATCTGCTTCCGGATCATCAAGTGGCAAGCATCAGAAGATAGTATACCATCCTCAGAATCATGGCCATACGCCATTCCGCCCACAACAAGGCCAAAGCAGGCAGCAAATCTTCATTCGCCCTGCAACTAATACGCCTCATACTCATCAAGCACCGCAGCAGCCAAATAATACAAATAATGCAAACCGCAATGCTACTCCCCAGAATCACAATTTTCCATGCTATAATTGTGGTAAACCCAGACATTTTTCCCGAGAATGTCCGTATCCTAGGAAGAACAATCCTGATGCACCCAAAGCCCCTGTTAATCAAGCTCAGAATCAGTACAAGAGCAATGCTCAGAATAGTCAGAAGGGTTAGGCTGAGAAGAAAACTAGAAGGGTCTTCTATACTCAAGTGGAATCTATTCCAGAAGGAGAACCAGTAATGATGGGTATGTTTCCCATTGCTAAGCATCCTGCAATTACCTTATTTGATTCCAGGTGCATCCCATACATTCATCAATCGTACATTTGTTGTGAAGCATGGGATAGCTATTGGGGAAACAAAAGAACCATATCATATACAGTTGCCTGGGGGACGAATCTATACAAGGGAGGTAGTTCAGCATGTACCTATTGATTTGGGAGGTTATGAGTTCCCTACCAATATGCTGATATTAAAGGATCAAGATATAGATGTGATCCTTGGTATGAACTGGTTAACTCAACACGGGGCTATCATAGATGTCCTGTGTAGAACCATAAGGGTATATGCACCTAGCAGCAAAACCCAACTTCTCATCCAACTTCCCTTTCCTAAGAGTACAGTGGAAACAGTCTGTGCAACTATTGTTGAAGGAGCCAAGAAAATTTCAGTGGTATGTGAGTTTACGGATGTCTTTCCCGATGATCTGCCTGGTCTGCCACCAGACCGAGATGTAGAGTTCAGAATTGATCTAAAACCAGGAACAGCACCAGTGTCCAGAAGAGCATATAGGATGCCACCCAAAGAACTAGCAGAATTAAAAATGCAACTACAAGAGTTGTTAGACAAGGGTTTCATTCAACCCAGTTCATCACCTTGGGGATGCCCTGCTATCTTCGTGAAGAAGAAGGACCAAACCTTAAGGTTATGTGTTGACTATCGGCCGTTAAATGAAGTCACCATAAAGAACAAATATCCCTTACCCCGAATTGATTTGCTTTTTGATCAACTTGCGGGAGCTAAGGTGTTCTCAAAGATAGACTTAAGATCAGGCTATCACCAGATTAAGATCAGACGAGAAGATGTGCCGAAGACAGCGTTTACCACCCGATATGGTCTATATGAGTATTTAGTCATGTCTTTTGGGCTGACCAATGCCCTCGGCTCATTTCATGTATCTGATGAACTTCCGTTTTTATGCCCGAGTTGGATAAGTTTGTTGTGGTGTTTATTGATGACATTCTTATCTACTCTAAGAGCAAAGAGGAACATGCGGAACATCTCCGTATTGTTCTACAAAGATTAAGAGATCACCAACTATATGCCAAATTCAGCAAATGTGCATTTTGGTTGGAGGAAGTACAATTTCTGGGTCATGTGCTATCTGCTGAAGGTATAGCTGTTGATCCGAGCAAGGTAGAAGAAGTCCTTAACTGGAAAGCACCTACAACCAGTTCATCAAGTTCATAGTTTTCTGGGGTTGGCAGGGTATTACCGTCGGTTTATCCCTGACTTCTCCAGAATTGTGCAAGCCAATTACTGGACTACTGAAAAATCAAACTAAGTTTGTGTGGCTCAACTAGAATGTGAGAAGGCCTTTCAGACATTGAAGAGGTTGCTAACAACTGCACCAGTATTAGCACAACCTGATATCGAGAGGCTATTTGATATCTATTGTGATGCATCTAGAGTTGGTATTGGCTGTGTTCTGATGCAAGAAGGCAGAGTCATAGCATACGCTTCTAGACAACTCAAGAAGCATGAAGAACATTATCCCACCCATGATCTTGAATTAGCTACTGTTGTTCATTCACTCAAGATTTGGCGACATTATTTATTGGGCAATATATGTCATATCTATACGGATCATAAAAGTTTGAAATACATCTTCACCCAGTCAGAATTGAATATGAGGCAGAGAAGATGGTTGGAACTTATTAATGATTATGATTTAGAAGTACACTTTCATCCGGGCAAGGCTCATGTGGTTGCTGATGCCCTGAGTCGCAAGAGTCATTGTCATTGTTTGATTGTAGAACCTATGCAGCGAACATTGTGTCAAGAGATGGAGCATATGAATTTACAAATCATAGAACAAGGTTCCCTGTCCAATATTGTAATTGAGTCCACTATCAAAGATCAGATCATTGATACTCAACAGGAAAAGTAAGGGCATAGCTCATATCAAGGACAAAGTCAGATCTGGAAAACCAACATGTTTCAAGATTGATGAATCAGGTGTCGTATGGTTCAAGGATAGATTGGTAGTACCCAAAAATCTAGAGCTACGAAAGCAGATTCTTGATGAAGCTCATTCTACAAGATACTCCATTCATCCGGGTAGCACTAAAATGTATCATGATCTAAGAAAGAGATATTGGTGGACCAAAATGAAAATAGAAATAGCTCAATATGTAGCCAAGTGTGATATTTGTTAGAGAGTTAAAGCAGGTTCATATGAAGACTGTAGGTCCATTACATTCTTTGCCAGTTCCATCTTGGAAGTGGGAAGATATCTGTATGGACTTCATCATAGGATTGCCCAGGACATCTGCAGGCTACAATTCAATATGGGTTATTGTTGATCGTCTAACCAAGATAGCTCATTTCCTACCAGTCAGAGATAAATATCGAGCTGGAGCAATATGCAAAGCTTTATCTTGATAGAATCTTCAGTCTGCATGGGGCACCCAAGACCATTGTCTCTGACAGAGGGTCATTGTTCATATCCAAGTTTTGGAAAAGTCTACATGAGTCTTTGGGAACTAAACTTATCCGTAGTTCTGCTTATCATCCACGAACAGATGGACTAGACTGAAAGGGTAAATCAAATTCTTGAAGATATGTTAAGAGCATGTGTTCTTTCCTTTGGTGCTAAATGGGATGAATGCCTTCCCTTAGCTGAATTCTCATATAACAATAGCCATCAAGAGAGCATTAAAATGGCACCATTCGAAGCACTGTATGGCCATAGATGTCAGACACCTTTAAATTGGTCAGAAGCTAGGAGAGCGTTGGTTCTTTAGACCGGATGTGGTCAAGGAAGCTGAAGAGAAAGTTAAACTCATACAAGCTAATATGAAGATAGCTCAATCCCGATAGAAAAGCTATGCTGATAAGAGGAGACGACCGCTAGAATTCAAAGTGGGAGATTATGTCTACCTCAAGGTATCACCGATGAAAGGAGTTCATCGTTTTGGGATTCAGGGAAAGTTGGCACCCCGTTATGTAGGTCCTTTTCAAATCCTACAACGATGTGGACCAGTCGCCTATCGCGTCAAGCTACCTAGATCACATGTCGGCTGTGCATGATATCTTCCATGTATCTCAGTTAAAGAAGTGTCTTCAAGTACCTGACCAAGAGATTGACTTTGGTGATGTAGAACTAGAACCTTGATTTGACTTATGCCGAGTACCCCATTAGAGTCTTAGATCAGAAAGATCGAGTCACTCGGAGACGTACGATCAAGTTCTACAAAGTACAATGGAATCAACACACTGAAGATGAAGCTACTTGGGAGTCCGAGGATTACTTAGAAGAGAACTTTCCTGACTTCTTCACTTCTATCTAGTTGCAATACTTTGTCTATATTGTAACTTGTCTCGTTTGTCAACAGAAGGGAAAACCCCCTCACTAGCCTTTTGAATAAAGTTATGATGTGTTAGCTTGACACATTTCCTTTTCCATTACTTAGCCTTGAGTTTTAAATCTCGGGACGAGATTTCTTTAAGGGGGAAGGGTTGTAACACCACTGGTGTTTTGACCTAGCACTAAAATTTGACATGTCATCATATGCATTGCAAAGCATTCATATAGTATAAAGTTTTGAATGCATTCACTAAATAAGGTTTATTTCATAATGTTGTTATTTCATGTGATGTGATTCAAAACCCTAAATAAAGATCATGACTACAAGGGTCAAAATTCATGTGATCATGTGAGGTCATGTGTCATTTGACTCAAATAACCCTAATGGGCCATGTTACTAGGTCAAAAATCAAAATTTAAGTAAAAGGAAGACAAATCAAATTTGAATTCAAATTCAAATCACAAAAGTCCTTTTTGCCCCTTTTGACTAATTCAAAATCCATGTGAAATTTGGGGTTGAGGCAAAAAGCAAAGTTGGAGATTATTTTATGTAGATCAACTTTGGTATTCAAAGTTTTTCAAGTTTACATATAAAATTTGGAGAAATTTTGAAATGATTCAAATGCTCAAATGCACCCCAAATTCAAATTTCAAAATGGAGGCAGAATTTGAAAATGTTCCTAGAAGCAAAGTTGTAGAGTTTGAAAAATTGAACAACTTTCATTTTTGGAGATTTTCAACTTCTTTAGAAAATTTGAGAGTAATTTGAAAAATGGACTCAGTGGCAGTTCTATAAATAATTCAAAAATCAAAATCAACATTTCCTTTTTGCCACCGGCAACACGCCGCTGTTCGCCGCCGACCTTCTTCGTCGCTTCCTCAGCGCGGTGACATGCAGCCGGTGCCGTGGCGAGCTCGGCCGTGCGCTATCAACGCCGGACGTCTCCTTCCTAGCTATAAATAGCAACAGTCGCCGCCGTCGTCCCCGTTTTTCTCCTCTGCTCTGCTCCGCCGCTAGCTAGCTCCGCCGCTCGCCGTAGCCACCGTTGAGCCGTGTCCGTCGTGCCTAGCTACGCCGACATGATCACTTCAGTCTTGCGCTTCTTTGTGGCTTGCTCACATCGCCTGGGTTGGCCGGAATCGCCCGGCGCAACATCTTCTTCCTCGAGCCCAGCCGGAGCTCCGCCACCATCGCCTCGACGTGGCCTAGGCCATTCCAGACTGTCTCTGCCTTCACCAAGCCCACTGACAGTGACCGTGGTGAGCTACTGAACATGATGTTCACTTCGCTTTTGACTCTACCGCATTCTTGCCAGGGTTACGCCGTGAGCTGTCGTGCTCGAGCCGCCATGGCCGGCAGTGGAGTCTTCTCGGGTGCACCTTCTGCCATTCCAAGGACGGGGATGAGTTCATAGGGGTGTGTAGGTCATTTGGGTGCGGTCTGCCTCGCTGGAGCATCACCGTCGGCGCATTTTGGGGCCGGCCAGTGATGGCAGCGCCGCCGTGACATGTATGAGTCACTGACGGGTGGGGTCGGGCTGTCAGTGAGAAGGAAGGAGAAGAACAGTGAAATTTTGTATTTTCTAAAATTGTGAATAGTGCTAAACTTTTGGTAATTTGTAGGAAATTCACCATAGCTCCAAAAATTCTGAAATTTTGTGTGTAGCTTCTGTACATGTTCTAGTATGGTTTAAAAATTTGAAACTTGAAATTTGAATAAATTTTAATGTTCAAATATTCAGTCCATTAATTGATAAATGCAATTTCCATGATTTTTGTAGGTCACTGTATAATTCCAAAAATTATGAAATTTGTTTTGGTACACTAATTTGTCATAAGGAAGCTTACATAAAATTTTGAGGTCATTTGGAACAAGTTCATTTTTTGGGCTTATTTCCAAATTAATTCAAAAATAAATAAAAGCAAACCCTAAGTGTTTGATTAGTGTTGAATCTTGTTTTGGTCATGTTTTGTGACTAGTAGAGTTTCAAGATTCATTTGGTCAAGTCACATGTATGGTTCTTGATGGTAGGATTGCAAGTTGGTTTTGTTGGCTTGCAACTGTACCGTGAAGGAAAATCAGTATTCGAGGTGTTTTTACATTTCATGTACCAGTGAAAGCATCATGTTTACGTTATCATCATGTTAAAGCATATGTTATCATTTCAGTAGAATCCGAGAGCGAAACGATTCTAGTTGAACAAGTTCTGGAAGAATCCTCGGTTGTCACAGGGATTCGATAATCGTGATACTGATTCGGAACCTGCGATCATCAACGAAGGCAAGCCCCGGTTTATGCATTAAACCCTTACCTTGTTTACTTTGAAAAGTTTATCACCTATGTTACTTATTGCATTAAGTTGATTAATTCAAATATTACCTACTTGATGCATTGCCTACCGTGTTAATTGTTTACCATCCTTGAAGATGTTTTCTTTTACAATGGCTGTAGTATGCTTAGTATGCTTTATGATAGGCTTTCAAAGTAAAAGTATTGACACAATTCAAAGATGGCATACTAGCCAAAGAAAGAAAGAAGATAGAATGAACTAGAGACTAGTCGGGTAACTTATCTTGAATGTTGGGTAATGTTGCCGACTAAGTCGCTTAAAGGCCACTCATTGTGGATCTTCTGAACGAGACACTTTGTAGTACTGGTCACATACTCCGGTAAGCCTACTTTGGCTAATCCGATACTAAGACAAATGCCCACGCACTGGGAGTGGAGAGATGGCGGGAGTAGCATGTACCCTCGTGGCTAGGAATGTGGCCGGATTTGAGGTGTGCTGTGCTCTCGGGTGGCGTGGAGACGGCTTAGTATAGGAGGATCTCGTAGCGAGGTTGATATATGCAAGATTAAGTTCTACATATGTCGTGTGATAAGGAATCCCCAGCTGGGACTTGAATCAATTCGAATTGCAGGTGCTCCGTGGATATGGAGACTCGATTCACTATAGAAGCAATGCAGGACTGGTGAATTACTAAAATATGAGAAAAGAATGGAATGAGAAGGAATGGAATATGGGAAATGTACATTTAGTTTGAAGTAATAAACTAAAGAAACTTAGGGGTAAAACTTGAAAATAGAATGAAGAATAGTAAGCTTTTGGCAAAGAACTTTTGAATTTTGCTATATCCTTACCTTGTCCCAAACCCCTGCATCTCTAAAGTCTTACACCCCGTTACGTCAGGTTAGTCTTGTTGAGTACCTTTGTACTCAGGGTTTGTTAACCCTTATTGTAGGTGAGTCGCATGCGCAGGCTTGTTTTGGTCCCTACTGCATGACTGTGTTTGAAGTCAATGACGATGAGGAGTGATGAATGGCCTTTGGACAAGGCACTAGTTTGTATGATAAATAATGTTAATGTAATATTATCCCTGCTACTATGGTTGTATGACACTTATGGTATTGTAAGTTTGAAAACTACTAGTTTGTAACTATGTTATCTTAAGACTTCCGCTATCTTTTACTCTGGTATATATTTGAATAAACTGTTGTAATCTACAATGTCTGTGATTGGGATCCTATTTGAAAAGAGAATCGTGGATGATTCGGGTTTCCCGAGGACACCCAACAGACCTGTTGAGTTGTTGGGAACTCATGTTCGCTATCCGAGGTCTGTCAAGACAACGATAGGTGCACATGGGCCCGATTCCTTAGGAGGTTCTGCCACAAGCTAGCCCTCGTCGTCGGGTGAGGCAGAGCCTTCCCTCGGACGTCGGGTGAGGCTGGGGCTAGCACTTAGCCACCGAGTGAGGTAGAGCCTACCCTTGGACGTCAGGGCGAGGTAGGAGCCCACCCTTAGCCATCGAGCGAGGCGGAAGCCTAGCCCTCGATGGTCGGGCGAGGTGGAACACATCTTCCATCGTTCGGGCAAGAAGCGTAGTAGCATTCTTGTCTGATCAGAAGTGTCAACATTCGATGGTTATTAGTTCCACCTCATTGGGTACCCCGGTATTAGGTCCTCGACAACCACTGCTCACACTATGAATACTACTTTAACCCAGGAGCTACAAGGATTAAAGTACTCAAAGAGAGTCATAAAGCCGAAAGAACAATATGAACAAGATGCTTCGTTGAATTAGAAGTCGATTACCAGAGAAATCTCAGAAGCAAGCTCAAGAAGAACTTGGTTTCACCAAGGGTACAAGCCATAGATAGAGCACCGACATTCTAGGACTCCTTTGAAACTCTTCCCTCTCACTCTATCCCTCTATCTCTAATACAAGACTAGATCCTATCGAGGACTAATCTTCTCTTGATTGCTAGCTCTGATCCTGGTGGAAATATGGATTAGGGTTTCTGGCCCTCAGGCTCTCAGGATCAAATGCCTCATGCCCTGAAGGGGGGTACAGGCAGGTATATATAGGGCCCTTGAAGCATTCTAGACCCTCAGATCAAATCAACTTAAATGGATGGCATAGATGTGATCCTTGAGGCGGTGGAGAACTGACATAGCAACGGGAGGCTGACAGGGTGGCCCCATAGGCCGGCCGTCCTGCATGTGGGACCGGCTAGCCCCACCTAGCAAGGGCTTTGGCTATGCTTTGGTGAAGAGCCTTCTAGAGTCATCTAGAGTCTTTCCATGTTGTTTATCCTACGGAATTACGTGATTTCATTTGACGAATAGGTCATCCTTGGTGGTTTTTCTGATTAAATCCTGCTAGAAACACAGATTCACTAAAACTCATGGAATTTGTAAGTTAAAATCCCTAAGTCTACGTTGGTGATCCATTTTAGTCATTTATGCAAGGTATATTGATGATTTATGATAAATGTTAACTACCGTCAACAAACTTCCCCACACTTAGGCTTTTACTCGTCCTCGATAAAAGGATGGCTTACTCAAGACATAACTTTAGGACTAGTCATCAACATAAAACAATTCATAGTCATACATGCACTGTGGAATTCAAAGTGTCTACCATGAAACTTTGGGCTATTGTGTAACACCCCAGAGTCCAAATGGCTTAGATCCTACTCTGCACGCTGAGCGAACCACACCTACCACCATCCCACTTATGCTTTCATCCTCGCTTCGTGTAAAAGGATTAACCCAGGGATGGTGGGATGGACTCTAGAAGCCTTATATGTTGGTCTATCCCACCTTTAACAACCAAAGTGGTACTAAACTCTCCACAATATCTCATTAACTTGAATATGGGCCACTATGGGCCAAATTCCAAACTAGGCCGGATGTCACATACACCCCCCCCCTCAAAGGAACTGACCTCCTCGTCGGCCCAACACACCCACAACTGAGCAAACAATGACCAGGAACGTTCCATCTTAGCACATGCAACCATGCGCCCAATGCCGGCACATGTGCCACGCCGTGCACCCCATAGGGCCTACATGTGCAATGAACCCCATGTCCATGCCCATGGCTGTCACCCAATTTTAAGGATAAAATTGAATGCACTAACTCATGTGTGCCTAGGGATCAATCACACACACAAGCTAATAAATTATAAAAGAGTATCATCATAGTGTATCTTACATCACGATATTAACATAACTTAGTCTTACACATCACAACGAAAAATAAAAGATAACTCTCTCTCGTGGAACACCATCACAGGGAAGGTCAATTGGTTGACCACAAGCCTAAAAATCCTCAGGAAACTCCTCATACACGTTGTCATCTGTTACCCATCCAGGATTTTTATCCAAATATAGAAATAAACAAGCGTAAGTACTTCCCGTACTTAACAAGATAACATGGGGTTATGAAGCTTAAAAAGGATGACATAGGTTTACTGTAATTAGCACTTTTAGTAAGTCCAAATTTTATTAACAAGTATAATCAAGTTATGCTTAAGCTCCCATTTATACCCACATAAGCAGATATCAGAATCCTTGCATCATATTATCATCGTAAACCATCATAAATGAACCACAATGAGCAACCAATTATTCTATAAGTTTTCTAGGCCACTCATGACTGTGAGCACGGCTGTTATAACAGTTTCTAACCCTATGTAGAGGTGGTGCACATTCATCGCGAGTCGTGATTCCCATATGCCCGGGTTAATTACTCAAATGTCACTACCAAGGTGAGCGGGCCGGGTACACTATGAAGCCATTTCATAGGTTTCTCTAACAAGTTAGGGCCGCTAGGTTTCCTCGGCAGGTAGATGTAGGAACCCCCCTTTCCTATGGCACATATCCATCACGGCTATACACATAGGAACAGAGGCAGCCCTATACCCAACATGGCAAGCCTCTTTTGCACCATAAAAGTAACCTCTAACAAGCTAGAAAAGGTCCTATTACTGAGCTAAAGTCAGAGCCATATGACTCTCACAATTGCATTGTCAGTCCCAGCTTTTGCTGATAGATAAGTCCTTATGGAGGGCCGGGAGCAACATGATCAAAAGTCATTTGCACCTTTGCCCTATGGATCAGTTGTTATAAATCATGTTATACTTTTAGTTCCATAGAACCATTCACCATCGTATAGATCATGTTCAGTTAGAGCACTAGCAATCTACCCATATGCAATTAACCCATAGGAGTCAAGGGAACAAGTCATCAAATGACTAGAATGTCCTTATGGTTATCAAAATTAGACACATGCACATGAGTAAATGATTAAAGTGAATAGGACATCAAGGTAGGCCCATGCTATACTTGCCTTGGTTCACAAACTCCTGCTGGTCCTGCTAGTCGTCGAAGAACTCTAGATCTCCAACGTTCTCCTCACCGTCTGAACACGACCAACACGGCAACATACAACATTCCAGGAATATTCATGCAAAGCAAACAATCCTATGGTTAGAACAGTACACCAACTAGTATAGAAAACAAGATAAAATATTTATGAAAAGAATCTACATCTCGCTACGATCACGTCAACGCGAAGTTCACTGAAAATCGGAGCTAAAACGCGAAAGTTATGATTTAAATGAGATTTCCTATAGCAATTTATTTAACTAAATCTAATCTCAAAACTTAAATGTTGCAAACAGGGTTAATAGTGGTATTAACATGTAGAAAACTTAATTGCGAACCTAACGAAATTTGAACGGGTCAAATCGAAGCTTATAACGACGATTTTATAAGCAAAATAGTGCAATGGCATTTCTGTAAATACTGAAAACGTATTTTGGACTAAAATAGTATATTTTACGTTTTCAAAAGGAGAAAGCTTACTCAGGAAATGTGTTTTGGACTGCGAGGTTAGGATTTAGAAAAGCTTAGGGACTCCTTAGCAAAACTACCACGCGAAGGGGTAGCGGCTTATGTGAGCTATTGGATCATGGATGGGTGGTTCAGATTAGATGGGAGGGAGAGAGAAGGGTGGACGCCGGCCAGGAACAGTGCGGCCGCGGCGGCTTAGCCATGGCCGGCGGTAAGGAACACGTCGGCGAGCGGGGAACTCAGCTTATGGGCCACGGTTTGCTCATCCGAGATCACCAGGGGATAGAGGGGGTGAAGGAGACCTCGGCCAGGCCGAGAAGGCAGCCGAAGGAGAGAGCCGAGGCGGCGGTCGCCATGGCCAGCGATGTGGAGCTCGTCGGCGCATGCGGCTAGGGCTCTAGAAGCCATGAAAATTGAAAGTAACGGCACAGAGAGAAAGAGGGGAGCAAGGGGATTCTCATCGCGGGGAAAACAGAGGCGGAGGGGCTCAAGGACGGCTGTCCATGCGGAGGGGCAGACGGTGAACCTTGGCGCCCTTCGGCACGATAGTTGTGGCTTGGACTAGGCGCAGCGAGCGCGAAAAAGGAGCAGGGGAGGCAGCAAAGGGAGCGGGGACAGGCTCGGCTCGCTTTTGTAAAGGCCAGGCACGGGGAGACGCTCCCACGACGCGTGACGTGGGCGCGGAGCGGCGGTTGTGGCTTGGACCGGGTGCGAACACGGGATGCGTGAGAGGAGGGGGACAGCACCAACATGTGGGCCCGAGGGGTCAGTGGCTGAGGGAAGGAGGAGGGCGTGGCGGTGGCAGTTGCCCAAGCTGGGCTGGCGCGGCGGCAGTTGCTAGGCCAGCCCAAGAAGGAAAGCAGGAGGAGGAGAAGAAGGAGCGAGCGGGTCGGCTCGGAAATTTGGGCCAACAGGCCGAAATGAGGAAGGGAGGAGAGGGAAAAGTATTTCCTTTTTCTTTTTCCAAATCAAATTTCCAAATAGATTTTCAAATGAGTTTTGAATCCTTTTGAGTTTAAATCAAAAACCACTCAACATATTAAATACAATGCTCCAGCATGAGTGCATCAACATGTATATATCCTTATGATGGATTTTAATTTCATAAAAATTATTATTTTCCTATATTTGAATGCACATATAATAACATAAATAAATTAAATTTACTATTTTAAAAGAATACAAATTTTAGGGTGTTACACTGGCCCGCACGCGCCCGTGACCGCGAAGGTCGGCTTTGATACCATTTGTAACGCCCCAGAGTCCAAACGACTCAGATCCACTTTGCACGCTGAGCGAACCACACCTACCACCATCTCACTTATGCTTTCATCCTCGGCTCGGGTAGGGATGAATATAAGAGCATACTTGCATTGCATATATTGTAAAGTCAAAACAATGATCCAAGGAGAAAAATGTCATACTCTTAGATCAAGATGTACATGTGTGTGCAAATGTATATGGTGGCTATCCTAATTCTACTACGCTCATTGAAACATGTCTCTCTTGTTTGAAACTTGAAACACTTTTGCAAGAACACATGAGCTATCTTATTCATCTCTCTCTTTTTTTTTCTTTTTCTCTTTTTTTATGGCGGGCATCTAAGTATCCATTGTTTTAGATATCTTGGACACTTGTCCATTTTTTCAATATTTTCTTTTTCTTTCATGAATAACTCTTGCATAGCCTATGCCTCTTCTTCTGTAATTGAAACTTTTCAAGAGAGACAATAACAAGAACTTGGAGCATTTATCCTAACAATCATATTTTTGTGTCTATTCCTAGTGTAGGAGTAGAACATTTTTGGTGAATGGAAAACATGTTGTTGCATACCACTAGTGTAGGAGCAGCAGACAAATATGGAGTGTACGTGATCTTGATCTTGAGAGCATGATAAATTTCTCAGCAAGGGTCACAAGGTTTGACCAAACTCAATACAATGACAAGTAATATATGTAGAAGGCTTCCTAGTCTATATATCACATTTGGCTCTAGTGGGATATTGGTTACCACAAATGAGAGGTGTAGCTATTCTTTTTAACTTTTTGAAATAAAATTCTTCAATAACAAGACATCAAGAATCAAGTTTTCATTATTCTACTATATCTCATTCCACAACAACTTAAGTAACATGGGGTCCCTAATAATATATTCCTATTGATGAAATCTGGTCGGCAGCCTACTGAGGGGTATGCCCACGATAGTAGATGAATTGGTGGAGGTGCGCGTGAGGAAACCGGATGGTGACACGGAATGCAAGAGACAACGATTAGACAGGTTTGGGCCGTCGCTTGACATAATACCCTACGTCATGTGTCTTTGTGGATTGTATTGCGTGTGTTCAGATCCAAAATGAGGGGGGGTCCCTACCCGCCTTATATAGCTTGGGGTAGGGTTACAGATCGGTTATTTCTATTCTGATCGGTTTACAAGATAGGAAGTTACAGATTGTACAATATCTATCATATCCGAGCAGATTTCGTAGATCATTGAGGATCTTTATGTTGCCTTGTGAAGCACATCGTCCTACGACATACTTCATGTGGCGTTGTCTTGTGAACTAGGCCTTGACCAGTGGTGCGACCCATGCAAAGTCTTGTGGGCTAGGCCTCCCCTAGCGGCTCGGCCCACGTGGAGCCTTGCGGGTACCAGGGGTCATACCCCCATAGTTCCCAATAGTAGCAAGACTTCTAGGAAAAGTATTATGTGAGTCTATCCTTAAGTCATGACTGAAATAATATTTTCCTTAGTTTTAAAGTTGTTTTATCATAGGATTTTCAATTCGGTTCGAAACAGAAAGCAAAATATGTGAAAATAGATCATATGGGCCACAAACCTAACCATGGATGAAGTGTGAGGCAAGGGGGCACTATTGTGAGCTAGCTGGCCCGAGAGGGAGACTGGGTGGCCTGCTCCGGAGCCTGTTCAGGTCCATCTTTGGTCAACGTGGTTCTTGGTCCATTACTTCCTAAATTTCATAATTTTTGCGATCGAATTCCGTTCTATTGTCGCAGTGTGCTTCCCCCCACACTTGTTTCTTGTTTACCTTTATGCACAACATATGGAGACAAACACATATCCAAAAAATAGAGAGCAGGTAATAGTAATAAGATTCAATTAATATCATAGGGCACTTTATTACACAATCCAACCTAACACAAACTTTAAACTGGCTAGCACAAACTTCAACCACTCTAACAATCCGAGCTAAGCAAACGACCTAAACACTAACCTAGCTATGCCCTATCAATCCATAACCTAACTCTTAACTCTCATACTTCTCTTTGTTGACGACATTGTGACTTAAAATACTAAGCTCATATTCTAAGTTCTTGCGATAAACATGCTCCTTATCTATCCTAAACTATAGAGCGTGGGTATAATCAGTGAGGGTTTCGATCTTGTCATGCAGCATGGTGACAGTTGGACATTGGCGCTTCTCATCGTTCTTTGGAACAGAGGGTGGCGTCCACTTCTTCTCTTTTGGCAGAACAACCTTCACTTGTTTTGGTACAGTGCGAACTCCATCTATGCTTAAGCGAGGCGTGACCGACTTGTACTTTGCACATGTGACATCTCCAAATTTGTTGGTCTTAACTCCAGTCAATGTCATGTTCGCCCTTGGAGGAAGGAGGTTGATCTCCTTCAGGACCTTGATCATTGGTGGCGTGTCGGGTTGACATGGCTAGTGTTTGAGAAGTAGACATGGCGGCGGCAGAGCAAGGACTAGATGATGGATGGCTTGGGCGAAGTAAGATTGGTTGGAGAGAACAGGAGCTACTCCTCATGGCGGGATGATGCTTAGCAGTATGGGTTTGTCAACTCCGTAGGGAATGATATGTCTTCTGGCCATTAGAACTAGGGAGGTGGAGAGCTTTGGTGCTGCTGGAGATGAAAGGCTTTGATGGAATGGCCATGGAGGCAGGCAGAGGCTCATTTATATAGTTGGAAAAACTTGCAGTAGGGGTCAAGATCTATCTATTAGGGCTCTCATAACGAGGAAAAACCGAATGCAGCGAAAAACTATGGGATTGAGGAGGGGAAGGTTCTAGAATACACAAGAGAATTGACCGCACATGAGGCAGCTGACAGTGGGGCTGTCCAGCCTAAGGGTGGGACCAGCCGGTCCCACATGGTGTCCTCCTGTAGAGATATTTCTCATGGCAGTTTCTAATCCCAAAAAGTATATTTATCCGTAACGAAACATAAAGAGGATGGCAGTGGTGTAAATCTATGGTAAAATCAGAAAATCTACCTCATCCAAATCCTCAAGTGGTTTTTTAGGTTCTAGAAAGATCTTGAGACGGTGGCCATTTACCTTGAATAACATACCTTCATCATTTTGAAGTGTTACCGCTCCATGCGATGAAGTGCTTATCACCTTGAATGGTCCTTTCCATTTGCTTTGAAGTTTTCCATGCCCAAAGAATTTTACCCTAGAATTAAAAAGTAATACCTTATCTCTAGGGATGAACTCTTTCTTCTTGATCCTCTTATCATGCCATCTTTTGGTTCTCTTCTTGTATATTTTGGTGTTGTGATATGCTTTTTCATGCCATTCATCAAGCTCAAAGAGTTGCATCTTCCTCTTAGTTCTGGCAGCTTCAAAGTCCATGTTCCATCGCTTGATGGCCCAATGAGCCTTGAATTCTAGCTCAATAGGTAGATGATAGGTCTTTCTGTAGACAAGTTAGTATGGTGACATTCTAAGTGGTGTTTTATAGGCCGTTCTATATGCCCATAATGCATCGGGTAGTCTATCCTTCCATGCAGTCCCCATCTCGTTGACCGTCTTTTGTAGAATATTCTCGATTTGGTTGTTCAATGTTTTTGCTTGGCCACTTGTCTAAGGGTGTATGGAGTAGCAACGTTGTGATAGATCCCATGTCTTAACAAGTACTTGTGAAAGTTCTTGTAAGTGAAGTGAGTGCCTCCATCACTAATCACCATTCTTGGAACTCTAAATTGTGGAAATATTGTCTCTTCAAACATCTTCTTGGAGTTCTTAGTATCAGCAGCTCTGCATGGCATCGCTTCAACCCACTTGGAGACATAGTCAACTGCCACCAAGATGTATTCATAGTTCTTTGACTTCGGAAAAGATCCCATGTAGTTGATACCCAAGACATCAAAAAGTTCAATCTAGAGGTTGGTGGTGAGTGGCATGGCATATCTTGAATTGATATTCTCGTGCCTCTGACACACTCTACACCTCTAGATGAAGTCCTTCATATCTTCACACATGGTTGGCAAAAAAAATCTACTTTGCCATATCTTCAAATGAGTGTGGAATGCACCATAATGTCCTCCATATGGTGACGAGTGGCATCGTTCTATAATCTTGATGCCTTCCTCTGCCAGTACACATCTCCTAAGTAGGCCATCAGAGTAGACCCTAAAAGAGGTATGGCTCATCCCATATATGGAGATGACTTTCGTAGATGAGCTTCCTTTTGTCCCCCCTAGTGGTACATAACCTGCAACCATAAAAATAACAATATTTGCATACCAGGGGTCAAATTTTGTGATCTTGAAGAGCATGTCATCACGCAGAGAATCATTGATGGGTAGTTCCTGTGAATTCATAAACTGTATTTAGACAAGTGATCGGCAACAGAATTTTCTACTCCCCTTTTATCTTTTATTTCTAAGTCAAATTCTTGGAGTAACTAAATCCATCTTATAAGCCTAGATTTAGCATCTTTCTTAGTGAGCAGGTATTTCAAAGCAGCATGATCAGTGTAGACAATCACCTTAGCTCCTACTAAATAAGATCTAAACTTATCAATAGCAAAAACGATAGCCAGGAGTTCCTTTTCAATTGTTGCATAATTAAGTTGAGGTCTTGTTAGAGTTTTGCTACCATAAGCAATTGTATGATGCTTCTTATCCTTTTTTGTCCCAAAACTGCCCCCACAACATAATCACTAGCATCACACATCATTTCAGAAGGTAGCGATCAATCAAGGGGGTTGAATGATTGGTGCATAGATGAGTGCTTTCTTAAGAATATAAAAAGATTTCAATCAAGCATCATCAAATTCAAAGGGAACAACCTTAGCGAAAAGATTTATGAGTGGTCTAGCAATGTGTGAAAAATCTTTTATAAAGCGGCAGTAAAACCCCGCATGACCAAGAAAACTACGGATCCCTCTAATATTTATAAGAGTAGGTAATTGTTCAATTCCTTTAATTTTATCTCTATCTACCTCTATCCCTCATTCGAACACCAAGTGTCCAAGCACTATGCCTTCTCTAACCATGAAATGACATTTTTCCCAAATAAGGACTAAGTGCTTTTCTTCACATCTTCGCAAAACCTTGTCTAAATTTTCACAACAATCATCAAAAGTTTTTCCATCAACAAAAAAGATGTCCATAAAAACTTCCATGATTTCTTCAATCATATCAGAAAATATAGACATCATGCATCTTTGGAAAGAAGCTACAGCATTAGATAATCCAAAAGACATTCTACGATAAGCATAAGTTCCATATGGACATGTAAAGGTGGTTTTGCTTTGGTCATCAGGATGGATTGGAATCTGCTAATAACCTCAATACCCATCAAGGAAATAGAAGAAAGAGTAATTTGCTAGTCGCTCCAACATTTCATCAATGAAGGGCAACAAAAAATGATCATTCTTTGTTGCCTTGTTAAGTTTTTGGTAGTCAATGCACATCTGCCATCTAGTGATGGTTCTTTGGGGGATTAATTCATTCTTTTCATTTTTAACAACAGTCATGCCTCCCTTTTTAGGCACAACTTGGATAGGGCTTACCCACTCACTGTATGAAATAGGATAGATGATCCCAGTGTGCAGGAGTTTCAAGACCTCTTTCTTAACAACCTCTCTCATCGCATTATTAAGCCTACACTGTGGCTTCCTAGAAGGTTGACACATCTGGCCCAGTTTGAAATTTGGCCCATGTGCAAGTTAATGAGATATTGTAGAGAGTTTAGTCTCACCTTGGTTGTTAAAGGTGGGATATACCAACATATAAGGCTTCTAGAGTCCATCCCACCATCCCCGGGTTAATCCTTTTACGCGAAGCGAGGATGAAAGCATAAGTGGGATGGTGGTAGGTGTGGTTCGCTCAACATGTAGAGTGGATCTAAGCCATTTGGGCTCTGGGGCGTTACAAATGATATCAGAGCCAACCTTCACAGCCACGGGAGTGTGTGGGTTAGGTGTGCGGACATGGGGTTCATTGCACATGTAGGCCCTGTGGGGTGCACGGCATGGCACATGTGCCGGCACTAGACCGTACGGTCGTGTGTGCTAAGAGGGAACGTTCCTGGTCATCGTTTGCCTGGTTTGTGGGTGTGTTGGGCTGACGAGGACATCGGTTCCTTTGAGGGGGGGGTGTATGTCACATCTGGCCTAGTTTGAAATTTGGCCCATGTGCAAGTTAATGAGATATTGTAGAGAGTTTAGTCCCAACTTGGTTGTTAAAGGTGGGATATACCGACATATAAGGCTTCTAGAGTCCATCCCACCATCCCCGGGTTAATCCTTTTACATGAAGCGAGGACGAAAGCGTAAGTGGGATGGTGGTAGGTGTGGTTCGCTCAACATGCAGAGTGGATCTAAGCCATTTGGGCTCTAGGGCGTTACAAAGGTGTAGAGTTAGGATCTATAGGGATGTGATGGGTGCAAAGAGCAGGGATAATTCCCTTAAGGTCCTAGAGCAAGTAGCCGAAAGCAGAGTGATGCTTTTCTAAGACAGTTATCAGGCGAAGGGATTCTTCCTGAGAAAGTTTATCACTTATGATCATAGGAGAATCCTGATCATTATTGAGAGAAGCATATCTAAGACCAGAAGGTAGGGGTTTAAGTTTAATGGTGGGCATAGGTGGTTCTAGCAATTCATCTAGAGGTTCAGACTCTATAGGATTTTCCTCTTCCTCCTCGATGAAGAACTGGACATCATCTTCAAAGTTGGGTTCGATCAAGTCATTAAGGGATGCAACCTTAACCTCTTCCATTGGGTCTTCCTCAGGAATTGACTTAGTCTCAGTATTTAGAGAATGAGTGATGGGTATAGAAAGCTTAAAGTTTTTCCCGAGACTTATCTTCAACTTCCCCATTTGTCCTTCTTGAATAAGTCTTTCAATTGGTTGTCTTATCAACAGGTCGAACTCCATGATATCAAAGATATAAAAGCTCAAATGAACCATGGTTCCTTGTACCTGGATAGGGAGGACATACAATATCCCCAAACTTGGGAGAATGTGCCCTGAAAGACTTTCAATAACTTTGTTGTTGGGGTTAATGGCATGTGTTTCAATAAATCATGAGCAAAAGATGCAGACATGACGTTAACACCCACAACTAGATTATAAAGAGCATCGAAAGGAACTTTGTTGATTTGGCAACAAATGGAAATAGAAGGTGAATCTAGACAAATCACATCAGAGGAAAGCTTTGATTCTTCTAACCATTCATTGCTTATTATAGACACTAGCTCTTTCATAGTTTTTTAAGGAAAGCTTCCTTAGAAGGGTCTAAAGGTTCTTCATAGGATGATGATTTCCTAGGCTTCTAGGGTTTCCTCATGGTATGATAATTTGAGGTATCTCTGTATTCATCAAAAAGTTCATCCTCGAATTCAAGCATGAAATCTAAAATTAGAGTTTCCTCCTTTTCCGGTGGTTTGGAATTTAGGATAGCTGAAGTTGGTGATGGGTTAGGCAAAACTTCTGGTTCAGCTATCTAGGATTCCTCTTCTAGCAGCTTCTTTTCTACTTTATCAGGGGTGTTCTCTAGGATTTTAGTAAGAATGCTTCTCCCTGAATTGGCAGAAACATGGAGGAACGAGCCTCTTGAGGCCATATCGAGACGCTTTAAGGTTTTCCTATCAAGACCCATGTAAAAGTGTTGAAGAAGAATGGGGTCTTGAATGGCAAGGCAGGGCCAGTATTAATTAGAGAATTAAAACATTCCCATGCCATGCCTAGAGATTCTTATTCTTCTCGTTTAAAAGATAGAACGTCTGAATGAAGGTTGACTACTCTATTGATGGGAAAGAAATGTAGGCAAAAGCTGGAACACAGGGCTTTCCAATCTCCTTGTCTACTCCCTATGGTGAGCTTATACCAACATTTAGCTTTTCCCATCAAAGAGAAAGGAAAGAGCTTCTATTGTAAGGTTTCATCCGACATGCCCGCAATGTGTAGGCATGCACAGGTCTGCTCAAACTCATTTAAGTCAGAATAGGGATTTTCATCATCTTCACCTAAAAAAGATTGATCCTGGACCATGTTAATTAAACACGGGCAAAGCTCATAGCCAAATGTTAGGATAGGCTTTGAGGATTCTAGTGGCTCTAGGCGTACGCTCATAGGTGTAGCGTATTAGTAAATAGGGGTGGATGCGAGATCCATGGTAAAAGGAAGGAAAAGATAAAAGATAAAAGAATAATGATACAAGGTTAAGCTAGGTTCAAAGTTAACTCAGCAACTATTTCCATGGCAACGACGCCAGAAATGATTGTTGGTATAAATTAATGCACACAGAATAATCCACAAGCGCACAGGTATTATACCGATGTAGCACTTCACCAGGAGTATCCAGTTTTATATCAAACTCGAGGAAATGTGTGTGAGAATAACTAAATTTAACTTAACCCAACTTCATAATCAAGGCTAGATAACACGAGCGTCTTCTAGTTCTAACTTTGGTAAGCTTTGTCTTATATTGTTCAATTTTGGGGATATTACTAAAGAAAACATAGGCAGGGTATGTTTCCTATAGGAACAAGGTCCTGCTAGGCCTACCAATGGGAGGTGGACTACAAAGGATTCAATGACACAATAAGAGTCATCCTCATGAGCTACCACCGATCTAGATTGGGTACATTCACGAGTAACCAGGTCTAAGCACCACGCTTACACTACGAATACTACTTTAACCCAGGAGCTACAAGGATTAAAGTACTCAAAAGAGTCGCAAACTTGAAGAACAATATGAACAAGATGCTTACTTGAATTAGAAGTTAATTACCAGAGAATCTTAGAAGCAAGCTCAAGAAGAACTTGATTCTATCAGGGTACAAGCCGTAGAGAGAGCACCAATAGGCCGGCACTTCCTCAAAACTCTTCCCTCTCACTCTATCACTCTATTTCTAATACAAGACTAGATCCTATTGAGTACTAATCTTCTTTTGATTGCTAGCTCTGATCCTAGTGAAATATGCATTAGGGTTTCTGGCCTTTAGGCTCTTAGGATCAAATGCCTCATGCCCTAGAGGAGGGGGGGTACATGCAGGTATATATAGGGGCCTTCAAGCATCCTAGACCCTTAGATCAAACCGACTTAAAAGGATGGTGTAGATGTGATCCTAGAGGAGGTGGAGAACCAATGTAGCAACGAGAGGCTAACAGGAGGGGCCCATAGGCTGGCAAGCCTATAGGTGGGGCTGGCTGGCCCCACATTGTAGTGGCACAGGGTCTGCTTCGGTGGAGAGCCTCCTAGAGTCATCTTGAGTGTTCCCACATTGGTCCAGCTGTGAAATTCTATGATTTTCTTTGATGAATAGGTCCTCCTTGGTGGGTTTTTGATTAAATCCTGCTAGAAATATAGATTCACCAAAACTCATGGAATTTATTAGTTAAAACCCCTAAGTCTATGCTGGTGATCCATTTTAATCATTTATGAAAGGTATATTGATAGTTTGTGATAAATGTTAACTACCGTCAACAATAGGTCTGGCCTTTCAATCTGGATCCTTGAAGACTATGGTACTAGTAAATGGACATTAAAGCATATGGTGAACATGCTGCAGCTATTTGGATTGAACAATATTCGACTCAATTCCGAGGAAGCCAATGCAGACTACAGAGTGATTGTAGTTCACCTAGAATGGAATTTGATTTTCCTTACTGGGAGGACAGAACAGTAATGGCATATGACATGAGGCACAGAAAAGTTCATGTCCTCCCTGCCTGGGTCGTCTGCTATCCTAGAAGTACCTAGAGTATTTATTTGAACGGACCTCACTATCTGCCTTATGTTCCCTTGTTCATGGAGTCATTAGCTGAGCAGTAAAGGTGCATATGATGTATTTTGTTGTTAGGACATGTCTTTGCTTAGGTAGGGAGTTGTTTTGACTCTATATATATAGTCCAATTTTGTTCAGAGCAGTAAAACTTTGCATTCTGCAGGTTTTGAAGTGTTAGTGCTTTTGAACAATTTTCCTACAATGGCTATGGGAGTAACAAGAGGGGTTTCATGCTGCATTGGCTACCAAGTTGATCAAGGAGTGCCAATCTGAAGGAGCGGACCACATCTACCTCGTTTTAGTTATATAAGTCTATAGGGAGCAGAACCTTTATTATGTTATCGATGTACCGCTTGTGTTAATTCATGAGTTGACACAGTTGTTATGTTAGTGTTGAGCATTGTTATTATAACAAGTACTCTTCGTTGTGGACATGATGAATGATGCGTAATGATTAAATCTGTATGGTTTGTGTTCAATAAGTTATTAAGGCTCTGCTAAATTAGTAAATACATTATGAAAACCGGATGTATACCTACCGTTGGTGAAGCAGACGGCCATCACCACCGCTATTCATATGATATGGCAGGGGTCAATAGTGTATCACCGCCGAATCATTTAGTAACCCGACACCGACTAAAGTATCATCATGGGCAGATCATACTGCAACGCGACGATGACCATGCCCTATGACCAAACGGTTCATACACCGAAGCGACGGTGATGTTCACCTTGACACAAGCGGGTCGTGCTCCAATGTGATAGAATAAGGATCTGATCACAGATGGATTATAAGCCATACGGTGACGTTAGTGCATACCCACATAAGCGGGTCATGCTCCAATGCGATGGAAGTAAGGACCTTAGCATGGACGGATCATAAGCCAATGCGGCGGTGTAGTGTACACCACAGACGGTCTCAGATAGCGACAGTGAGGGCTATGATCATCACTGTCGATAGCTTACTGCCGAGGCCAAAATTTGACTGCGATGAGGGTTACGACATGGCTATGAAAGGTCCGAGTGTAATAATGTCATGATATGAGATGTCTAAAGAAGTGATTGATTTAGATCAGGTGTAAATTGAAGACTTGTAATGGCTTAACTTAAGTTAAAATATTGAAAGTAAGAATCAACCATTAGTAAGCTTTTTTGTAAAAGTTAAATCTTGATTCTTGCTACAGACTTACCTTGATTCCCCGTAAGCCTGCATATCTTTGGAGTCATCCATTTTCATCGGTTAAGTCTTGTTGAGTACCTTTATACTCAGGGTTTGTTAAACCCTTGTTGCAGGAGAAGAGACAGAGGTAGAAGAGTTTGTTGTGCACCCTTAGGCATGGTGAACCTCCTTTTGTGTGTTGTATCAAGTGGTACCTGTCATGCTACCCTACTGCCTAGTTGGCCAAAGCTTATAGTTTGTAATAACTTAATAACTGATTTATAAACTTATGGTTTATAAGACTTTTGCTGTTTATTCTGATGTAACCTAATTATATAAACTGTTGTAAGTCTGCAATGTCTTCTGTAATGTATCCTGCTTAGAAAGATAAAGTGGATGATTCGGGTTCCCCAAGGACACCCGACAGACTACCAGAGTTGTCTGGCTCCCATGTGTAGCAGTCAGAAGTCTGAAATACAATGATAGGTGCATATGGATCATATAATTTGGACGGTTCTGCCACATGAAAAGGTTCTTTCAGCTGAGGCCATAATCACAGGCATAGTGAATAGGATTTGATAAGTAACGGAAATGTTACGATAACACAATCTGCTTCTATGACAAACTCAAAATTCTCCATAGCAGACGTTGCCCTATCTGGCAAAGTAAAATGCATAACACATAACTCAGAAATCAAGTCACTTATATCAACATCTGAGGAACCATCCGAAGAGAAAGTTTCTACAAATTTAGTGCATTGGACTTTTAGATCAACACCATCCAATGACTTCAAGGATATTGAATTCATTAGAAATCCAAATATTCCATTGAATGACTAGAGTCCTTGAAATCTGCTTTTCAATGAACTAATTGCCATATCAACCATAACCAAAAAATAATTAACTTCAAAATCCTTCTCAACTTGCAAAATAGCTTTACTGTAGTAAATTTGATCAAATTATTTCTTCCTAAGAAAATGACGCATTACTGGAAATGATGCCTCTACTCTCATTGCAAGTGCAAGTTGTGTGGCAACAGCTAGACTATCAACAAACCCATTATTTCTATGCTTTTATAGGTGGGAATGACACCCTAAGGAGGTGCACCGAAGATCCGCCAGGAGGAGATCCCGGGGGATCGGCCAAATTGCCTTTCCCACCTAGGATAAGCCGAATCCTAGGATGGTGCCATGTCTTTGTGGTCTTGATCTTCCCCGTGTGCCTTTGGTTTGAACCAAATTGGAGTGGAGTTGGCTTTATGGTCTTTGTATGTGTGTTGGCAATTTGTTGGGAACAGAATTTGGACTTATTTGCCATATTTCATGTGTTTTCCATTAAAAGATTCATGTGACCAAAATTCTCCAAGTACATGTGAAAATATGTTATTTGAAACTAAATATGCATGTTAGCGAGGCTAGGTCACCAATATTTCTAAGAGAATTGACGATCAAATTTGGCATTTAGTGACCACCAACAGAGAGACGGAGGGCGATGAGGGAAGTCTAGCTATGGGGCGGAGGAGTGGGTGGAGAAGGCTGAGCAGAGAGGGTGGCTACACTAATCAGCAAATGTTGGCTAGATTATAAACCAACTGAAACATCAAAGAACCTACGTGACTTTTCTTTTTTTAGAAAAGTTGTTTTTACAACTTGTTTTTTTGGAATGTATACATATAACTTTTGTGCATTACATTTTATGAGACAAAACTTATCACCACAACTTGTTATCTCAGCCTTTTTAATATAGATTTCATATAATTTTATAATCAACTTGTCATGACAATTTTATATAAGACCTTTGCAACCCATTTTTTGTTCATAACTATCAACGGACAAATTTGTCCTAATAATTTCTCAACAAAAAATTCTAACTAAAACTTTATATACCAAATTTTATAAATAATGTAACTTATACAAATAACTTTTCGTTGTTGAACGTCTCTAAAATTTATACACAACTTATCCAACATAATATTTTTTATTTAATCCTAAAGAACTTTTTTCACTTAAAATTTGTTCATAGTATAGAAGAAAAATTTTAGGTTATGACAGTAAAAATTAAAAAGCAAAAGGAAATAAAATAAAAAAATAAAAAGGAGAGGCGAGAGGGGTGTCATTGACTGGAGACAATACCGTTACTCCGTAACTTTTAATCCGTAGGCCCAAGCCCAAACCTTGCCAAAACCCTTGTCCCGTCCTGCTCACTACCGTCTCCGAGCGACACCGCCGCCAACGCCACCGCCGACGCGCGAGAAACCAGAGGAAGAAGAGGCCTACCGATCCAGCAGCGATGGCGGCCGGGGGCCTGCTGGGGGGCGCTTTTTGGGCGACGCGGGCGCTGGAGGTGGTCAAGCGGAACGATTCCCCGGGCTTGCTGTGGAAGCGCATCAAGCTTACCACCACCCGCAAGAACAACGCCAAGAAGCGCCTCAAGCGGCTCTGGCAGGTCGTCTACCTTGCTCCTCCTCTATTACGTTCCCGCTCCGGTGCTATACGTGCAGCGTTGTGGGGAGAGCTAATGGGCTCTTCGACCCATTCGTGGTTCATGTTGGTTTGATTGTTGCTTGCTGAATCTTCGGCTTGATTTTCCAATGGACTTAGCTTATCAGTTATTCCGACTCGCCGTGGTTCGATTTTGGAGTGCATGCAGCATGCCTATGATTTGAGAGTAAGGGGTTCTTGCCTTCTAGGAGGGGACGACGAATCGACGATGACGAGGTTTACACAAAAGACTGAACATATTTATCTTAGCCTTATCGAATTGCTCTGGGGATTCTGTATAGTTCCTGTCAGGAACTCGTTTGTATTTTTGCTTTATTAAAATTAAAACTTGATTTTGCACCTTGTTGGTTTGTTCTTCCTGCTACTTGGCCATAATATTAGGGAAGGTAATAAGCTACCTCCAGAGTAAAACTGGAAAACTTGCTGTACCTATAAATGCAATAGGTTCTAAGAAATAGTTAATGCTTCTAGATTGGATTATTAAAGTCGACTTGTGTCATGCAGGAGTTGCATAAAAGGTTTCAATTGATGATTTGCAAATGTTATTCCTGAAACTTGCCTCCAAAATTGGCAGCCATTTTTTCCCTGTATATGAGATTTCCTCATAATCATGGGCACGTCTCTGCGATAGCTGCATTTGTCAACCAATAGGAGGGATCTAATCCCACAAATATCATTTTTTTCATTCAGTCATTTACTCAAGCGTTCTGTCTATTGATCTCAAATGTCGTGGACTAGTGTAGAGCTTTGAAGTATATGGGCAGTTGAGTTGCCTTCGTGTTAAACTTAACCTCTAGGCTGGCAGAGCTCAGGTCTAATTCAGTGTAAGTTCTATTTTTCTCTATTTTGGTGAAAGATATAACCAGCATCTAGCAGTAAACATTACTTAGTGGATTCTTTAATTGCAGCGAGGGTGTTGCTCTATTTCTGTGTTGTTTTGCACATGGAGTTATTGCTGGATTGCTGTTTGTCTTGTCTGGCAACTAGGCTTGTGCCTGTGTGTTGCTACGTGCTTGCATCATGATCACATAGGCAACAGATTACCATGGAGTACATCACATTGATACCAAGCTCACTGAGAAGATAGTATTTTGGTTGACATTTATTCACAAAATTACAACATTTCAACATTATGTTTAAAATTTACGCGGTATGATACACCATTTTGAAGAAAGACCTGTACCCTCATGATCTTGTGTAGCTTCAGCTTGTAGAATAGGATCTCTATTTGGAATAAATCTTTTTCATTATCGTAGTGGATCTTTGAAAAAACAGACTTTGTATCGACTAAAATATATACTTCGACTTTCATGTGCTAGAACTTTAGCTCATAAACATAAAAGTGCGGTACGAATTTTTATGCAACGATTGGGTTCAGTATTTTTAGAAGAATTTTTAGAGTATACGATGCTTACCTATGATGATTCATTCTTCCTGGTTGAGGCAAACCGTTTCATTTTGACTCGTATAGTAGTTTGATTGGATATTGTTGGAATAGCCTATAACATATGACTGCTTAACAAAAGGAAACAACTCTTTTTTTTTCACAGTGTGCTTCCTTTTTCTGAAGCATGGTGCTGCAGGTCCTCAGTGCATTGCTCTGCTATGCTTTTTGTTTTCTGCATTAATACTTGTTTTTTCCTGCTCCTGCCTGAATCTTATTTTTGCAAGCATCAATAGTTGCTCCTGAGTTTTCCCTGTTAATCCCTTAATTTTTTAATTGGAACTTGTGTGATTCATGAGCCTAGCTTGTTGCAGATCAGAGTGTCTAGAAATGTTGGCAAAATCTCTTCCATTACCCATGCGGCCATGCCCACATGTGACATATATGATACATGGGAAAAAAATATTCAGTGCAAACACATCTTCGGTGGAATCTTGAAACCCCCCTAGATAAATATACTTAGGAGCATTCCAAAATATTGAAATGATGCTTATCCATACTGCATCTATAGATGTACATTGCCACAAAATTTGAGATTCAAACTCATTTTGTAAAAACTCATACAAAAATAACAAATTTCAGGTGGAATTTTGTCTTCAGTGCATATGAATTTTTAGGTTCAGTTTGAATCTCAAATTTTGTGGCAATTTACATCTATAGAATGCACTATGGATGTGCATTGTTCAAATTTATCTTAAACTCCTAAGTATATTTTTCTAGGGGATCTCACAATTCCATTGAAGATGTGGTTTGCACTGAATATTTTCCTACGATACAGTGCAACCACAAGTGCAGAGTCCTTTTTTGGTGGGATCAGTGTTAATGGCCTCTTGTTTGGTTTGATAGATGCATAGCGTCACAGAAGATCATTTGTTTGGAAAACCTAGATTTAGGTCCATTTAACTGATCTTTAAGAAAATCACCATCTGTCAAGCTTAGTTTTGTTGCTTGCTCACAAATCACAAGTATGCTTTCGTCAACTTTTGATCCTTCTATTCTATTGCATTTTATAAATCACAAGTGTTTCTTTCCCCTGAACACACTACCTCTGAGCTGGTGCAGTTTTGCTGCACAAGTATTGAATGGCCGTACTGGTCACTTGTTTTCTCCTGATCCTTTCTTTTATTGAGATTTAGATACATGGAGCATAATGCACAATTATTCAAGTTACTTCCATTAGATGTTCCTTACATTTCTGTAACAAACTGATGATAAAAGAGTAAAAGACATAGTACAAGTGTGTTATCTTGCTACTATAAGCTGATACCATGCATCTTACTAACTGGCTTTAGATAATTTTGGAAACAGAATTGTATGTACACTGCATCATGATTCAGAATCCTTGTGGTAAAGCCCATACATGCAGAGATACTGATTTCGTTATTTAGGTTGCTCATTCCTGAGGCAGTAGTTATTCATTTTTTGCACCCAACTCTTCCTTTATCCAGTACTATCAAGTTGTCCCACTAATTGCGAGTAATCGCAATTAGTCGGTAATCGGTCCCTTGACCTTGATTAGGCTCTACGACTTGGTTTAACTGACCAGAAATCAATTCGTCTGATTAGTCATCGACTAATCACGATTAATCAATGATTAGGTGGTGCACGACTAGCCTGGAGACTTCAGACAGCATACTGGGCTGCAGCTGGACCACTTGGGCTTTCTTTTTTTTCACCCCAATAGGGTTTCCCTGCACCCACTTGGGCTTGTGCTCTTGTCTCATGCATGGCTCATGCTCTACTGCTGCTGCCGCTGCTCTCTGCTTAGTGCTTACATAATACATAAACATGTGTGTACAGAAGTGCATGACACTTCTTTCACAAGTAACTGACCAACTAGATGTCAAATCTCACAAGAATCTGCTGCTCTAGTGCTTATATATTCTTGTTGTTTGCTTTATACCATATAGTATATCGGTTTTGAAATATACAGGACGACTAGGGCCAACGGGCTGGTGAATGACTCGACTAGTCGGCTGGTTGATCCCATTGCAACTAGGGTCGGCTAGACAACTTGATAATCTGATGTTAAAAAATGCTCAATGGATGGATCTCATGTCAATACCTAAATACCTTCCTATACTAAAGTTATGGATGCAAATAGGTGTCTTCCTACTCAGAAGTTAAGGTTACAAATACTTGACCTTTAGGTCTGAAACCTTGATGAATAACGTGTAAAAGTGAACAGCAGTGTTTCCTCCTTGCAAGTTTGATTTGCACGTTTTGTTCAGTAGTCTCTTGCAGAACTGTCTTTTCTTTGTTGCTAGGATCCAGATCCAGCACTTCATATGACAGGCAAGTAATATTTTTGCAATGTTTTACCTCAGAATGAGGCAGTTATAAGGGCTTGTGGTGAATCAGAATCCAAGTCAGCGTCAAACACGGCTTCCACGGCTGAGAAACAACAGTAGCTTTGGAGCTCAATACACAACTGGAGCAGGTCATATGACCTTTACATGATAAGCTGAAGCCTGAACTATTTCCCCCAGCATTTTGAGTTTGCTGTCCTCGTATTGAAAGCCAAGTGCGTGTATAAATCTTACTTTCTTCTTCCAGAAGACATCATTGCTTGCTACCACATGCAACCTTGCCCCCTTCTGCTTACATCAGTTCCTACATCTTTGTCCCGTCCCGAATTCCATCGTTTTCGATTTCGCTGTTTCCATGTTACTTCTGGAAAAAAAAAATACGTTTTGAGCTTGTTTGATTTCATCTATTCTGCATCATGCATAAGTCAGTCTAACTACTATTATGCATATGCTGATATGCTATGTTGTCTGCGGTAATGTAATGTAATGCATTGCACCCGTTGCTGTCGTTGACATCAGCTTGCCACCGTTTTTCGAAGCTTGCAAGTTTGGTTAAGACACGTTGAAAGAATCTGGTGCCATCAAAGGACAGATGTTGTCACATGTGGTGTGCTATGTGTTGCATACTCTCGCATGTGCTGATGTGCTGCATTAACAATATATGGTGATGGTTCAAGGAAGCATCGCTACGAAATGTCAGGCTGCGTGTGCCGTTTGCAAGCTTGTGGTGGGTTGGCGAATGCGGTGGACGGTGGTAGATTAAACCGAGATGAGGTAGACCCGATTCGATCCGTTGATGAACGGGTACGACAAGATATGATACGGCATGATATTTTATTTTCCTGTGTGGTACTCTTTTCGGCTGAGTAAATCAACTTTTGGAGTAAATCAGACTGAATTTTATAGAGAAAAGGCTAATGTTTATGAAACAATTAGTGTAAGTAGATATGACATGAAATATATGTTCATACTATATTTTATTGAAATCATGTTAGTACTGTTTTATATAAATTTGGTCAAATTTTAAAAAGTTTGACTTAAATAAACTTTAGATGTTAATCTGTTTAGGGACTAAGGAAGTAGCACTTCATTGAGATTGTGGGGTGGTTTTATTATATGCCGATTATGGAACGTAGGGGAATTCTTTCTAGTATGAATCCAAATGAGTTGTATTTTGAGCCTGGGGCTCAAGGAGAGAAGGTTAAAATTCTAGCGCTAATTGCATGCCAAACGTTGCTATGTTGCACCTTAAACGCATCCCTATTTCTTAGGTGCATCCTCGCAATGTGTTGGGTATGTATGTGGTTTTACAAGTGCATATTCTTAGCCACGTGCCCTACACACCATTTGACCTTTTTCTTGTCAAAATTTGCTAAAAATATGGTGACCATTCTGTTCGTCGAACATTCGGTGTGAACAACACTTGGTCTAACATTAGCTGCTATTTCCTCCGTTCTAAATTATAAGTCGATTTGACTTTTTTGTACATCCATTTTGCTATGTATCTAGACATATATTAATATTATATCAAGTTACTTAGCAAAATAAATGTACCAAAAAAATCAAAACAACTTATAATTTAGAACAGAGATAGTACAAAGTTACGCACCAACTGAACATGCTGTACCGTAGAACATGCAGAGCAACCATAGTTCTACGATGGTTACGAAGTGCAAAAATAATCAAACAGTTCATTTGCACAAGTATGGTAAGGTACATTTTGGAGCCTTTTTTTTTCTCGAACAACGCACCAGAGCTACGTGTCATTTCATTAAGTGAGAAAAGATAGTACAAAAGTCCGGTTAAGGACTAAAACCCCAACCAAGAACACACTCCCACACTTCTACAAAAAGAGGCCTATATACACGCCACAGACACAAACACAAACACGACCTCGACCAAATACCCCCAGACCTAGGTTGTTGGGGCCTGCGACCTCACCAGGAGTTCCTAGAGCTTAAATGCTCCAGCCATCCCTCAAATGTTGATCTCATCAGACACTGTCTGAAGCAGCAAGGAGATGTTGGGTCTAGCATTCTCAGAAACACAAGAATTTCTGTGCTTCCATACTTCCTAGGAAACCAAAATAATTAGTGAGTTAAGTCCTTTCCTTATCCCCTTCGGGACTGCGCTCAGAGCCCTCTTCCACCATAAGGAAAAACGAGTCTCAGAAGCTGAGGGAGTCAGGTCTAATAGATGAAGAGGTTGGAGGATTAGGGACCAAATACGTCTTGTAAAAACACAGCCAACCAATATATGCTGAATGTTTTCCTCCTCCTGATCACAAAGAGGGCAGACTTCATGATGAGGCAAGCCTCTTTTGGCAAGGCGGTCCGCAGTCCAACATCTATTGTTGATGGCTAGCCAAATGAAGAATTTGCAACTGGAGAGGCGCCCAACTCTTCCATATCCTCCTCCAGGGAGCAAATTTAATAGTTCCTACAAAAAATGCAGCATAGGCCGACTTGCTGCTATATACTCCATTCTGTGAGAGTTTCCATCTTATTTGATCTGGAACTTCTTGCTGCAAGACAACTCCCTCAACATGATCCCAAATCCGAAGATATTCCAATAGAACCTGAACTGAGAGAGCACCTCTTGATGTCTACAACCCAACTTTGATTGACAAGAGCTTGTGCAACTATCTGTCTTCTAGTTATCCTTTTAGGGATGGCCTTGAACAGGTTGGGAGCCACTTCCTCTATAGTTTGTCCATCAATCCACCTGTCTTTCCAAAAGAGGGTGGAAGCACCATTTCCCACAATATGGTCGACTACCATCTTGAACAATGCCTCGGCATTATGAGGAACCTGAATTTGGAATCCAGCCCAAGGCCGAGAAAGATCCAGTTTTTTGAGCCCACAATCATCTAACCCGTAGTGCCCAGCCAAGGGTTTCTAGATTAGGAATCCCCAATCCTCCATACTCTAGAGGCTGCTGTACTCTTTCCCAGGACACCAAACAATTGCCCCATTGGCATTGTTCCTGACCCTTCCAAAGAAATCCCCTTCTCCTCTTGTCAATGGCTTTTAACACCCGCTTTGGCAGATCGAGAGCCATCATGGAATAGATGGGAGTGGCCTGATAGAACCGCTTAACCATTACCAACCGACCTGCTCTGTTCATTAGGGATGCCTTCTAACCAGGCAAGTGATCAGCCACTTTGTCAATCAAGGGCAATAGCACTTCCTTGGTGGGTTTGTTGATGGACAGAGGCAGCCCAAGGTAAGTGCAAGGGAATTCCTTAACTGAACAAGACAGAAGTTCAACAATGATACTTAATTCATTCTCGGAGCAATGAATGGGAGAGATGGAGCTTTTCACCAGATTGGTATGGAGTCCAAACGCATGACCAAATAGGTCCAGGATGCTTCTGATCACCACCAGATCAGTTCTCCCCGGCCTAAGGAAAATGACAGCATCATCAGCAAAACAGGATACCCTATGCCGAGCATGTTGGACAACAAGTGGCAGAAGCAAATCCTCTCTCGCCGCGTACTCCACTAGAGAGTCAAGCACATCCATGACTAGAATGAAGAGCATGGGGGAGAGTGGATCACCCTGCCAGGAGGCCTCGACTATGAAGAATAGAATCTCTAGGCTCCCTGTTCACCAACACTCGAGTGGACGAAGTTGACTAGAATTAAACTGATCATGTCCCGCCATTTTTGCCCAAAACCCAACTGTCTCATTACCTCCAAGAGAAAGGACCACGAAACTGAATCGAATGCCTTGGAAATATCCAACTTTAGTAGAATATGGGCCTCTTTCTTCTTGTGCAAAGATTTCACCATTTGTTGGACAAACAGGAAGTTATCATGAATATTTCTTCCCCTGACAAATGCGCTCTGATTATTTGAAACCATAGAAGGCAAGCAGCGGAGCAAGCCGGTTGGCCAAAACTTTTGTTACTAATTTGGCAAAGCTATGAATCAAACTTATAGGCTGATAATCCTTGACATGCAGAGCGTCCATCTTTTTGGGCAATAGGGTGATGAAAGCAGAGTTAAGTAGTCTAAATTTGAACACATGCCCTCGATGTATAGAATGGAAAGCAGCCAGCAAGTCACTTTTGAAAATATTCTAGCAAGACTTATAGAAACGACCTGTAAAACCATCTAGTCCCGGTGCTTATCAAGGTGCAAATCGCTGATGGTTGCCCATACTTCCTCTTCTGTGAACGGGTCCTCCAGGGAGGATAGGTCTGTAGGCTGTACGCCAATCTCATCAAGATTAATTGAGAAATTCCTGCTCTTCCACCGTACCAAGCAACTTGTCATAAAAATTTAGGACTGCTTCCTATTTGTCTACTTGGGAAGTAACCTAGCCGGTCCTCTACTTGCAACTTTGCAATAAAATTCTTCTTCTTTCTGAAGCGAGCTTGCTAGGTGGAAAAACGATGTGTTTGCATCACCTTCCCAACGGTAAAGGATCCTTGAACGCAGACGGGTGATGGTTCATTCAAGGCAGTCCAAACCAAGGCAATGGAGCTTGAGCTTCTTGCGCAACCATTCCTCACTAGCAGATAGCTCACGGGAGTCCCTTGCAATCTCAAGCCGATGAATAATCTCCTTGGCCATTTCTATCTGCAACTTAATGTTCCCAACCTTCCTTTGACCCCACTTTTGAAGACCTCTACTAAGGCGTTGTAGCTTGAGAAAGAGGCGCTCAACTGCATAGTTAGTTTGCACAGGAGCCTCCCAATTCTATTGCACCGCCTCCAAAAAACCTGGAACCTTGGTCCAGAAACTTTCAAAATGGAAGCGTCGCTTGCCGGTTGTTTTAATCTTTAACCCCTGAATTAGGGGGCAATGATCCCACCCCCGCACCACGGCCGTCCTGGCTCCGGCTCCTGCTTCACCGTGCCATCCCACTGCTCCTACTACTAGTTCCGTGCGCCTGCCCTACCGCACCTAATGCTGCTCCTAGCTACTCCTACTCCACGCGCCCACCCTGCTGCTGCTCCTGTTCCAGTGCGTCCACCCCACTACTCTTGCTCCATTGCCCACCCCACCCCACTTGATGATGCCGACAGGCACCGCCAGCGCAAGGAGAAGGTTAGGCGCTTGAAGCCCTCTAGCCTCTCTCCTGGTATGGCTGCGGCGCCCCGGTGGCCGGAAGCAGATAGTGGAGGAGGTCGCACCGGGATACGATGCATGTTGTAATTGTACTAATTCAAATGTTTTAAATGTTTGATAGGTATATTGTAAGTGTTTCATACGGATGTTCCAAAATTCGATCAGGATGTAGCATATGTTGCAATGGTTGTACACGTATGTTGCAAGCGTCTATCCCCAATGTTTCATCTATTTTTCTGACGTATATTGTAAGTGTGCTTATCTAAATGTTGCATATGTTGCATAAATTTGTTGCAAGTGTTTTATCTGTATGTTATGTATGTTTGCAATGGCTTTTCAAGTGTTGTCAAGTGTTTTTTCCAAGTGTTTTAGATGCGTGTTTCAAATGTTTCATCTGTATTCTTTTGTATGTTGCAAGTGTTTGCATCTGGATGTTTTAGAAGTAGATCGGGATGTTGGATATGTTGCAATGATGTTTTAAGTGTATATCTCAAATGTTTCATCTATTTTAGACAACGTTTTCCTAAACGCTAAACTGGTAAACAGTCGGTCACCTACCGCTTAGCCATTATTCGGGCAAAACAGTCCCATTAAACGGGCTAAACGGCCAATTAAACGGGGTAAACGGGTGATTAAACGAAAACTGGCGCACCACTGTGTAGCAGTTTACACGGTGTGTAAACGGGCTAAATGACCGTTTAGGCGAACAGTGGTTTTAGATGTGTGTTGCAAATGATATGTGTTGCAAATATTTTATCTGGATGTTGTAAAAGTAGATATGTTATTGCACATGTTATAGTGGGACCCACTGCTACTGTAGCCACCTACTTGTAGCTGTTGGGCCCGTGCATGCATGTGGGATCGGACGGGTGTGAGCGACAGGCATGTGAAACTGAGCATGCGCAGATCGAGATGTGGCTCCATGTGGATGCTGTGCATCACTATGTAAAAAAGCACATCATAAACGTGCGTTCAGGCACATCATAGACGCGTTGTAATAAGGATTATTACAGACTGTAATAAGCACATACTACAGACGCGTGTTACTAATACGCGATTGTGATAAAAACGAACATGCATTTGTGATAAGCCCTTAACAGAGACCTGGTGAGTATCTACACGCGTCTGCAAGTAAGCTCTTACTGGAGACGGGTGTTGCCAACACGCGTCCATGACAAGATTAAGACGTGTCTGTGTGAAGAACCATATCTCAGACGCGTGTCTGTTATACGCGTCTGTAGTAAGAATCCTACTATAGACTGACATTTGTAAACACGTCTATGTGAAAGAAACATAGTCCCAACGCGTGTGCAGTACACGCATCTGTAGTAAGAATCCTACTACTAGACGATGTTTGTAAATGCGTCTGTGTAAAGAAACATAGTGCCGATACGTGTACAATACACACATCTGTAGTAAGAATACTATAGACTCGTATTCTCTACACATGTCTATAGTATTTTCCTTACCATAGACTGGGTCTAGGCTACAGACGCATCTGTAGTAAGGAAAATGCTACAGACGCGTCTGTAGCCTAGACCCGTCTGTAGCCCATAGCACAACCCAAATAGCGTAGATATACATAGATCACAGATATATATACACAGATCTCACATAAATGACATATATATATATATACAAGATCATAGTTGTTCATCTCAAAACTTAATTTGTTCATAGTACACACATATTACACACAGTTCACAGATCGATTGTTCATCACTAGGGTATTCTCACATGTATATATCTCACAGCTCCAATTGTATCTCACAGGCTCCAAACACAGTTCACAGATCAAATGAACATATATACCAGGCACTTCATTATGGTTTTGTATGTGAACAATGAAACTCACCTATTTCGTCGAGGATCTGTGACACAATAAACGAGGTGAGCTTCTTTCTAATGTCCGCAAAGTTGTTTGGAGTGGACTGCACTTCAAAATCCTAAGACAAAGAAAGGTAGTCATAAGATGAAGTTGCACATGTGTATAGCCATCATCCATAAAATGAAGCTGCACAACAAGAGATGACAATATATAATATATGACAGCAGCAGTACCAAAAATTACAAGTAAATATATATAAGCCAGCCATAGTCTACAAAAGGATCATAGCAGCAGATCACAGCAGCAGCTTCATCTTGTTCCAGATCACAACAATAGTTTTAAAAATTGATAGTAGCAGTATATATGACAACAAGAGGGGATCAAGGCATTCCAAGTAGATCACAGCTAGCTGAGCAGTAATAAATAAATATATATTTGCAGTTGTACCTAAGGATTATTCAGATTGGCATGTGCCATCGCCAGCATCAAGTGGTGGCCCGCAAAGAACCCACATGTGTGGTCCTAGACCTTGTTGCTGGCACTATAAACATAGGAAACACATGGTTAATAATTGAATTGACAAAACAACTTCACAACTGGAAGTCAAGCACTACTTACTGGAATTTTGAATGCATGGGTCAACTTCAATTTTCTCTGCCCTTTCTTCGGCTTGGGTTGGCAATTGCCAAAAGCTCTACACATACATGAGTTGTTATCAAAAAATTTTGACTTCCACTAACATAATTAAGAAAGAAATACATGGGTCAATTGTAGGTTAGACAATACTTCACTCATCTATCATAGATTTGATAGGAGTCAAATCTGACTTCTTACCTCTATTGGAGTCGAGGTATATCACCTTCTACCACATTCGAGCGATGATGACAGCAATCCAGTGCCCACCATAGTTATGTGCAAACATCACAAACTTTTTCTTAGCAGATTTCTTTAGGCAATATTCCATATTGCAGATAATCCACGCTATAGCCTCTATCAATGTTCATAGTCTTTATTGACACTGGATCTGGATCAATAATGCCAATAGGCACATCTTTGGCCCTAGCTTCTACAATCAGGTATCTAGGAATAAAGAAGCATACAAAAGCAATTTAGCAAGCAAATATATGAAGAGCATCCTTAGCTAAAAATGAACAAGCCCAGAAAATAGATGAAATTGTACTTACAGTGTCAACACGCAAAGAAGTCCTACATCCAATCCATCAAGTTTGAAGAGGTCAAACAAGTCTTCTAATCTCACTAGCGAAAAACTCAGTGTCTGCCTCACGTAAAAAATGTTGTTTCTTGAACACAACAACCATCCCGTTTGTCCTCTTCTCTTCAATTCTTTCATGTATTGCATGAAGAGCAACACACCTAGGTCCTGCCCTTCTCAAGCTCTGTTTCTGATAGGAAACAGCTCTCCAAATTTGAACTTGACATTGGCCCTGTTCCATATAGAACCCCCAGGGTCACTCTTGACTGCTGCAGGCTATTTTCGGTGGGTTAGCTGGAGCAGTAGTGGACTCAGCCTTCTTTGGCTTTGTTGGTGGGTCAGCTGGAGTAGTTGTGGACTTAGGCTACTCTGGCACTGCATCAGTCTCCTTTGAAGCACTCTTTTCTATAGCAGTGCCACTCTTTGGCTTGTCAACAGTTGCACTCTTAGAGGCACTACTCTTCGCCTTCCCATCGCCTATCACAAAGTCCTTTAGATTGCTTTTGGAGTTCATAGGCAATGGAGGTCTTGATAACTTTGGAAAAGAGAGCACCTTTGGTGATACCACAATCTGGCCTCTCCTCCACTGGACCCTCTTGTACAGAGCCTGTCCAAGAGTTCTTACCTCAGGACTTGGGGGCAGACTCAGTGGTCTGTCCTCATGTTCTGGATGTACATAGTCAATATGTACAATGGCATAATGTTACATTACTGGTTGTAAACATAGGTTAGTTTTAGCTACTGAAGACCCTGACCCCTTGCTACCTCCATCTAATAACATCTAGAGTGGATTACTAGGCTACATGGTGTTGGCTCTATCAAAAGGTCCACAGTATTTGGATCTGAAGTTGCCTTAAGTCTGTCGAAGTAGTCTCTTTCGACTACATCCGAGGTTGAGGCACAGCTGCTCTTCCTGACCACCTACAGGGCTAGGGGTGTTGGAAGGTGACCTCAAATGCACTCCTTGGTCACATAGCATGGCCATGATATCATTTGTGACCTTCTTGGTAATTTCTTCTGTCACTTGGCTTTTAACTTCTTTGATGGCTTCCACATCCACATCACTTGTTGATTGCTTCCTCTTTCTGTATATGCCGGCGTAGTTCGAGCAATACTTCCAACCACTATAACTAGAAACACCACGCACATGGCCTGTCTGTTCTAGTCTACCCAGGACCTCTGTGAGCACATCCTTTTCCCTAACCAAAGAGAGCCCTGAAGACTCAAGGGCTCCTTGCTTCTTTAAAATTAGCTTAGATACACTTTCAATAGAATCTTTCAACCAACGAATCTCAGCACTTCCTTCTGACCTAACCAAAGTACTCCATGCATGCAAAAATTCCTTGGGCAGGCCACAGGGAAACTGGTCCCAAGGATTACTGATGCCTTGGGCGGCTAACTCCCTATCCTCCTGCTCCCACTTTGCGGCCTTCCCTTCATACCCTCCTATCCCTAGGCAGTGGTCATGCTTGTTCCTCTCCCAAAGCTTCTTGTACTTCTCACTTGCTGCCTTTGCTTCTTCATTGTCCTTTAGTTTCACAAACATTGCACAATCTTCTTTCGGAATGTATGTGTGCTTCACCGTGGCATGCAACCCTTTATTGATGAAATTGCATGTAAGATCGCTTTTGTGGGTTCTCCAACTCTTGGCTACCATCTGCATTATCTTCTTACATGTTGTAGCCTTCAATTCTTCTAGAAACTCTAAGCAAGGCTAGACACACTCATCAAATATAGTGATCTTGTCTTGTTCACTTAGTGAATTGAATGAAGGCAGGACCAAGGAGATCCTTTGTCTAGCAATCAGACCAACCAGCCTCCTCATTCTTATCTGGGCCCTCTTCTCTGTGGGAAACCCAGTCTAAGTGAGCCCCATGACGGTTAGCTTGTCATCTGGCCACCGGGTGACTGTCCTCTTTCTTGTCTGGGGTTTATGAGGAGGTTTAGATTGTTGTGGCTCTGCATTAGCATCCCTCTCTTCATCCTCTGCAGTACCATCTCCCTCTTGGTCCCTTGCATCCGCATCTCTCTCTTCCTCCTCTTCATTAGCATCTCTGTTGTGTCCCTCCTCTCCACTATTAGTTGGTTCTTTGTCTTCTCCTACTGATGATGTCGTAGATGCGTGATCAGACAACTATTAAACAAAGGTGAGCAAAGTTGTTAGTGAACATGATAGAGCACTAATATCTAATAGTAACTAGTGTTAGTATATCACAAAGCTACATCTTACCATTCTGACAGGGACTATAACTGTAGTCAATAGCTAGCAGTGCAGACACCTTTCATAGCACTAGCAGAGCCATGTTTGACACATATGCAGTGAAAACAATAGCAAAAATGTCATGAGATGATGTATAATTCAGAATAGAAAATTCGAGTAGACTAAAATACATCTACAAGTTTAGGCTATAGAACATCTCAATCCACTCAACTAGATCATCAACAACTAGACCAATAGTTTAGGAAGCAACTAGAAAATACAACATTATGTAATACTAACTGAAATTCTCAGCTAAGTATGACCCACAAGAGTTTATACTGATCAACAAGCATAAGTAGAGTATGAGCAAGTGTTCAGTAATATAGCAAAGCTAATAGTCTAGATCAATATTTACAACCCATTGTACAACATCTACATGATAAGACTTAATGTACAAGTTCAGGCTCAAGAAACCAATGCTACTAGTCTAGTATTTCATTCATGTCATAGGCACAAGAACATCTCAATCCACTCAACCCGAACAAAACTACCAGGTTCCATCTCACAAGCATAACCAGACATTCTAATTTTCAAAAATCCATCTACTGCTCCTTATCTATCTACTATACCCGACAACTATCCATCAAAAATCCCTCAACCAAAAACAAATAGAGACTCGATAATAGCCTTTTCCTACAACAAATCCTTGGCTATTACAAAATCACTAAGCTGCTACATCTAACTGAAGAAAATCCATGTTAGAACTCACCAGGTGGGGTCGAAGGAGGAGGCTAGCACTATCGAAGAGGACGAAGCGGTTGCTTGGAAGCGGAAGATGCCATCAACCTATGGCCTCTGCTCCGCTCACAGTGCCTCTAGAATGGCCACCGCCACGCCTAGCCGCTTTGGAGATGGTGCGTCGTGCCCTGCTAGACGGAGTTGGAGACAATGGCGGAGGATAGCCTCAGAGATGGTGGCTATCGAACCTCGACGAACGGCATTGGAGACGAAGGCGGGTGGACACTGGACAATGGATGTGGACGGCGAGCGGATGCGGCAGTGATGGAACCCTAGAATGCGGGGAGCGGATGGGGGTGAAGATGGCGGAGGCGCACGGATGCGGCGGTGGCGGTGGGGAGCAGACAGCGGAACCCTAGAATGCGGGAAGTTAGATGTCAATGACTTGGGGAATGCAGGAATGCTAAGAAATTTGGAAAAAAGGGCAGACAAAAGGAAATTTCTTACTATAGACACGTGTGTCCAAGACGCGTCTATAGCGATAAAAAAAAGCAGGTCAAAAAATTGTGTCCCACCCAGGGATCGAATCTGAGACCTGCAGGCCCAGAAGCAAGTGTCTTTCCATTGTGCTATGTAAGGAGTTCAAACATAAAGTTGTTTGAATAATTGAAATAGGGTACACGATAATTTCCATTGGTTCAAAGATTGATGAACAAGTGTGATTTTTCTTTTTAATCTCTGGCTAAAACTTGTAACTAGTCTTTCTCCCTCATACTAACTTCAAATTTGATGATTTTTTCCCAATTTTTTATAAAATCATGCTCTACCCATTTATTATGTTGTTACATCTATTATTTTTGTTATTTTTTCATGTGACTGTGTTTTATCAATTCAAAATTTGAATTTCAAAAAAATGGCAACTTCAAAAAACATTTTGAAGCAGTAAATGGTTTCAGCTAAAAAAGTTATCAACAACAAAGTTGTAGAACTAATCAAGATCTACAACTTTTATTTTGGTCATTTCTTCATCCAAGAAAGTGGTAGTCACATTGTTTACAGAATCTACATATCTCTCTTATAGTTTATGAAACCATATGAGAGATATTTAAATTTGTGAACAACGTTACTATCACTTTCTCCGATGAAGAAATGACCAAAATAAAAGTTGTACATCTTGATGAGTTGTACAACTTTCATATTCATGACTTTTTCATATGAATTCATTTGGTGTTTTAAAATGTTGTTTTAATTTGCCTTTTTTATATTCAAAATTTGAATGGTTCAAACAGAGTCACATGAAATGTTTTCCAAAATAAAAGTTGTAGATCTTGTTGAGATCTACAACTTTTATGTTCATAACTTTTTCATCTAACATCATTTGGTGTTTGAACTTCCATTTTTTGAAATTCAAATTTTGAATTGTACAAACAAAGTCACATGAAAAGTTTTCCAAAATAAAAGTTGTAGATCTTGATGAGTTCCATAACTTTTATGTTCACAACATTTACATTTTAGATCATTTACTGCACTAAAATTGTACTCAAAGATTTGAAATTGAAATTATCAATTTAACTATTGCAGACACTCAGCAGTAATTTATTACTACAGATGCAGTATAGTAAAGGCGCGTCTGGAGTAGTTGTTACGTCCGACGTGTGTAGTCAAGGCGCGTCTGTACTACTACGTCTCTTCCATATTAATAAAATAACTACTGCCACCCCATCCCTTCACATTCACATCGCCTCGCTCACTTCTCCACCCTCACACTCCACGAGTTGCGCCTCTGTTCGCCTCCCTCGCCACACCGCCCTCCACCCCTCTCGCCTCCTCTCCACTGCCATAGCTGTCGCCACCCTTGGAGATGATGAAACCCGTGAGGCGCCACAAACGAAGGGACCCAGAGACTGGGCGTTTCGCTCGTTCCTCCACAGTCGCGCCTCGTTGTCAGTGGTTGTCTCGGTGGTGGACGTGAAGGTGGAGGTGGAGGTGGAGGACGTCCTGGTGCGCCCGTTGAGGTTCAAGAAGCAGAAGGCTATGTCCACCTCATCGGTGGCGGTGAAGAAGGAGGGCACGCACTCTTCCTCGGCGGCAAGGCCCTCTTCTTTCTCGCCGGCGGTGAGGCCGGTGGCAACGAAGCTGGATGAGGCGAGGAGGAGGAGGGCAGAGAAGGAGCCAGTGCCAGTCATGCTAGAGGTGGACATGTCATCGGATAGCATTATAGTTTCAGTTAACTGAATATTTTAGTTAACTGTTTCAGTTAACTAAATGTTAGTTCAGGATTCAGTTATCTTATTCTAAATGGTAGTTGTAATTTAGTGTAAGTTAGTATTTGGCATATGTTCAGGCTTCAGTTACCTTAGTTTAGAAAATAGCATTGTTAAGAATTTACTGGCTTCAGTTTCAGTTTTAGCATTGTCAAGAATTTAACTAAACTGTTTCTGTGAAATATATGTAGGCTTCTGATTTTAGGCTCCCTCTAGGTACCATGCATGAGGCCCTGCTGGCAGTGGTTATGAAACCACTATAGGAAAAGCTCTTGGCTATTCACTACACACTTGACGACGTCAAGGAGTTGCTGAACAATCAAGATGTAGAAATACAAGAGTTGAAGAAGATGCATGCTGAGGAGGAGAAGGGACCTACTATGGAGATGGTGGACACCATGGGTGCCCAGCTGGCGGCTGTGACTCAGAAGTTGGAGGGCCTAACCAAGGAGGTGGATGACGTCATAGCTAAGAAGACGAAGTGATCATGCCACTGAAACAGTGATGACCTTAAGTTACCTTAATTAATATATGTATTGTATGGTGATATGTTGTATGGACACCGGACTCATCTATGTGTGGTGATATGCTATATGGACACCTTAAGTTAATTATCTATCTATGTATATATATGTTATATGTGGTGCATATTTGTGTTGCTGTGATGACCATAGCAGCCACTAGATGCTGCTGGTTTCATGTATGTGCTGTGTGCTCAAATACTGGATGCTCATGTACTAGATGCTCATGAGCTGAGAAGATGTTGGCTGAGAAGGAGGAGAAGAGAGCTATCTATGTATATATGTTATGTGTGTTGCTATTATGACCATAGCAGTGACTGGATGCTGCTGGGATATGTATGGACACCTACATTTAATTAGCTATATATGTGTGTTGCTCATAAGTGTGTGCTGCTCCTGTGATATGAATGGATGATTATATGTGCTGCTCATATGTGTGCTGATATGACATATCAAATTCTAGCAGCATATATAGTATATGCATGTCATGAGACAAATGAAATGAAGTAGTCTTGATAAGCAAATTTCAGCATACATCCACAAGGTACCATGCACATCACAAGGAGTTGTGGGCTTAACATCCTAGACTAGATGACATGAACTTATCTATTACAATTTACATCTCTCATTCTACAATTTACATCCTTGATGACATGAACTTCTCTCATTAGCAAGAATCCCTTCCTGAAAGTTCCTAAAAGTAACATCACATTGTAAGTAAGAGCGATGACAAATATATATTGTTAACTAAAAAATGAGATTGCACATTGTTCAAAAACTCACATGAGCATCTTTTTTGCGTACTTGTCGTTTTCCCCGTCTTTTTGCCTCGAGGGCAACCTCTTTATGGCCATCTCAGGGAGGATGGAAGTATCCAGAGGAGGCACTTCATTGGATTGATTGAACTCTTCCTCGTCCACTAGATTTTCAAGTTCGACAACCCGCTTTTTCCCTAGGGAGAACCACTTGTCGTTTTTGGTTTCTAGTGTTCGCGCACATAGAAGACTTGGGAAACCTTACTTGTAACTACAAATGGCTCATCCCTATACCCAACATAGTTGAGGTAAACCTTAGTGAAGCCATACCTGTCTTTCATGACACCCTGACTTCCCTGAACCCATCGACACCAAAAAATGGGCACCTTGAAGCCTGCATACAAGAGTTCCCATATCTCTTCAATGCTAACCATAGTTACATTGTCTTCTGCATCTTGCTATCAAATGCATCTACACGAACAGCCCTATTCTGGTACATGCTCTTCTTGTAGCCTTGATAGGTTGTCACTATGAAGAAAGACCCCTTTGCCAGCTTTCGAAGCCATTAGTCTATGTAAGAGGTTGAACTGGCAAGTCGATCTCTAAACCAGATGTTGAACCCACTCATATGTGCCCTCGCTAACCAAGCTTTGCCCCGGTGCGGGTTTTGTTGCCTCAACATCTCCATATGCTCTTTGATGTAAGGTTCCACCTCTACTATGTGCTGCAACATTAGAAAGTGGGCTCGTTCGTAGGCATCTCTCTCTGGAGTAATGTGCTTCTCCCCAACATACCCTCTGCCCGCTAGCCATCCCTCATAGCGAGACTTGGAGATGCTAATTGGATTGGTGGGGTCCATGTAACTGAGGCACCAGTCGACCACCTCCTTGGTAGAATAGCACTGCGCCATGCTTCCCTTAGGATGGACCCAACTCTTGGCATACCTAATCAGAGTGCTCATAAATCTCTCATATGGATACATGTGGTGGAGGAACATCGGTCCAAGATACCTGATCTCCTTAACCAAATGTACAATGAGATGGATGGATATGTCAAAGAAAGTCAGCGGGAAGTAAGCCTCAAGGAGACACATCACCTCAATCATGTTCTTTTCAAGATCTTCCAGTGATTGTTCACCAATGACCTTCTGAGAGATTGCATTAAAGAAGGAGCAGAGGCTCATGATTGCCATTTCGAGGTATTTTCTGGCAATATGTTCTGGATACCAACTGCTAGCATCGTTGTGAGCATGACATCGCAATCATGAGCCTTCATGGGAAGCATCTTGTTTTCTCTTGCAGGCGCAAGCTTTCAGATGTTGGCTACGTATCCAGAGGGAAGTTTGACACTATAAAAGAAGTCACACAATTCCTGCTTCTCTTCTCAGGTTAGGTTTATGGCAAATAGAGGTGGCTAGGCACTAGTACCGTCAGGACGGAGCTTGGGCCTTATGTCCAATTCCACTAGGTCAGCTCTTGCTTTTGCATGGTCCTTGGTTTTCCATTTGTCATTCATGAGTGTCTCAAGCAAACTCCCATAGACATTCTTTTTCACGTGCATGAGATCGATGTGGTGGCGGACCGCTATGTCTTTCTAGTAAGACAGTTCCCATAGGATTGACATTTTCTTCCACCTCTTCTTACTGGCACTCTTTGCTTTTGCACTGCGCTTTTGCTTTCTAAGGACAGTGCTCTCTAGGGTCAACTTTAGGTGTGGTATCCTCTACCACCTGGTCATATACCTATTGCCCGCTGAAATGCCTTGGTGTAGATCCTGTCTCCCTAGTGCCACCAAACTAACATTTCATCTCCCGGTATGGATGAGACTTAGGAAGGAAATGTCGGTGCCTTACATAGACCCTCTTCTTTTAGTTATTCATCCAAACAGTCTCAGTGTCATCTAAGCAATGAAAGCAGTCTTTTTCTCCTTTGCTCTGCCCAGACACGCTATGATGTCCTAGAATATCAGTGATAGTGGTGAAGAGCATGGCACGTAGGTTGAAATGTTCTTTTCTGAACCCATCGTACACCCTGATACCCTCTTCTTTCTAGAGTTCCTTGAAATCATCAATAAGCAGCCTCAGATACATGTCGATGTTAACACCTGGTTAACATGAACCAGATATTAGAACTGACATCATCATGTACCTCCTCTTGTTACATAGCCATGGGGGAAGGTTGTAGATAGTTAACAGCATGGGCTAGACACTATGTGAGCTACTCATGTTACCAAATGGGTTCATGCCATCTGTGCTGAGTGAAAACCGAAGATTCCTTGGCTCATCAGCAAAAGTTTGATTCTTGAAATCAATGACCTGCCATTGAATACCATCTATTGGGTGCCATATGTAATCATCAACCGTCCGCCCATCTGAGTGCCAGCTCAACAGTCGTGCATCCTTGGAGGTTGCAAACAAACATTTCAGGCAAGGAATTATAGGGAAGTACCAAGCAACCTTCCTAGGAACTCTACAGCATGTCTCCTCGTCGTCATCACTCTTGTCAATTCTTCGCTTATAACGAGAGGTCCCACACTTGGGGCATTTAGTGAGGGCTGCATTATCACCACAGGAACAGGATGCAGTCATTCTTGTAAGCATGAATTTTCTCGAACTTCAATCCCATTGGACAAACAATCTTCTTGGCCTCATATGTAGTCCTAGGTATTTGATTCCCCTTGGAGAAACATATCTCCGAGCACTGCTAGCAATTCTCTGAAGCCCTTGTCAGTCTAGTGATGTGCCGCCTTCAGTTGGAGAAGCTTTAGTGAAGCAAACAACTTCATATACCTCTCATTGCAACTCGGATAGAGTGGTGTCTTTATATCTTCCAACAGCTGCTTCAGCTTCTTGAACTCTAAACTAGTGTACTTATCAAAGCCAAAGGCATCACGCACCATCTCCTCTAGATTCTCAATCATAGGGATAGGGCTGCCAGCAATCTCTGTTACATCATCATCACATAGTTCCTCATTGCCAAAGGGTGCTTCCTCATTGCCACCTGGCACAAGTTTCATGAAGTCCTTCCTCAGCCATCTCACTCATTGACACCTTCTTCTCCATGTTTTGTTCCAACATCTGTAGTCATCCATGAATCCTCGAAGAATTAGGTGTGCATGGATTGACAACTGATTTGAGTACTGCTTCTCATTCTTATAGTCAACACATGGGCACAACATAGATGACTTATGTCCATTCCTCATGTCCGCCTCTCCAACAACTAGGAAATATTTCAATCCTTCCAAGTACTCATTACAAGTATGGTTATGAAGATACATCCAGTGGCCTCAACCTCCATAGTCTACAAAAGAAGATTGAAAATGGAAGAATATAAGCAAATTCATCAATGCTTTAGTAATAAAAATCACATTTTTCCAGAAAACTTAGTTCACATTGCAAGTTTCACTCAAGTAAATTCATCACAGTTTCACACAAGCTCATAAAAGTTCTTGCTGAGCTCACCACTGTTCACAATGAAGCACACGCCAGAGAACAGGAGGCCGAAGAGCAAAGCACACCGGGGACTAGGGAGGAGAGCTAAGCACGCCGGCGATCCCCTGTAGCTCGAGATGGCGAAGCACGCTTGGAGCACGCCGGATCGAGTACACTATAGAGAGGAACGAGTTAGAGTCAAACTCGAGCTTGACCGTAGCCATGGCATTGTGGCGGTGCTTCGGTTGATACAGCATGGTTGAGGTTAGTCGAAGGGCTCAGGCAGCATCAGCTGCTCACCGCAATGTCGATGCGCTGCTTGCTTGAACCGAGGATGAGGCGGAGCTAGATGGCCGATGGTGATGGAATGTGTGGTGGCATGAACTGGTGGCGAGGTCACCATTCCGATGCAACCTCCACGTTAGAGGTAAAAGAATGGAGCCAATGAGCATCATGGAGTTGCAGGAGAGCTCAAACAATAAATGGGATCACCAAAGGAGCAAGATTGGACCAATGAAATATACATCCACCTCTGTCTCCCTCTGTCTCTGCCTCACTCTGTCTGCCTTAGTTCTTCTCACTGCCTTCCTCCTCCACCACCGCCGCCAAGCTCTCCATCCCTTCTTCCAGCTCGAGACACGATGTCTCATTTTGTGGAGTCGTCTGGAGGTGGACGGGCGAGAAGTAGGCTTCAAGGTGCCCACAGCACCCGCATTGGCTTCTGAGCATGGCGTCGTTCTGGATCCAGTTGGTGAGCTCAGCGGGTTCCCACTAATCCCTTACCCGATTGTGGTCTTGCTCAGGGTGGTGGAGGGGCAGGACCAAGAAGAATGGTGACAACCACGGCCGACTCTACTTCAAGTGTGCTAGGAATGGGGTGAATTCTTTGTAGTGTTATCCCCCCAATTTGCATACTTAGGGTTCTAATTTGTGGTTGTTTTTGTTTCCTAAGTTGTGTGGTTACTATTGATTCAAAAAGGAGTACTTCCAGCAGTTGAAGGATCATGGCAACATAATTGTTCACCCTTCAAATTGGGCAGACCTGCTGGATGAAGAAGATGGTTCAGTGGACAGTCCAAATGGTGACACCAAGAAGAAAACTTGGAGCAGAAGCTAGAGAATTTGAAGTGGAAGATGAACATGTTTATTGTGTGTGTTGTCTGTGTTGTCCTTGGATGTGTTCTGATGTATGAGGTAATGAAGTAATCCCCAATGTATTGATTGAATGAATCAAACTAGATGTTCAATGCAACTAGATGAATGAATGAATGGATGGATGGAATTTGGTGTCCAAATTTGTAATGTGTAGATGTTGAATGCAACTGAAATGATGAGTGAACATAGTGACAATGCAACTAAAATTTGTCTAAATTTGTTGTCACTTGTGAATGTGAAGGCTGGAATATTTTATTCCTTAATTAATCTAATTGAATCAAATTGCAATAGGAATTATTGAGCCAGCAGTTATGCTACAGACACGTGTTTGAAAAACGCGTCTATAGTAAATACAAGAACGAAATGGGGGACAGACTAGGGAACTATAGATGTGTTTACGTGGTTTACCTAGTTCACACTGCTACGACGTTCGCCATTCCCGCGGCCGCGCGGAAACTTCAAGAACTGAGCGCGCTCATAAAATCCCACCTCTCCACCTTGCATTGTTGCCCACCTTCATTCAAGAAATTTCTGCCGCCGCTCCACCTTCATTCAAGAAACTCACCTTATGCATTGCTCCCTAGCGATCCACCTCTCCCCAACGTGCTCAGCTCTCTTCCTTCACATCACTCCCCTCAACCACCGCCGCCGCCTGCCATGGAGAAGCTTCCTGCTGGAGTTGGCTGCTGAGGTTGCGAGCCGCATCGCCAAGGCCGCAGTGGATCCCATGGAGGACCTTGGCAGCCTATGGGCATCATGTTCACAGATACGAAGGGCGTGCAAGCGATGCCTATGTGGGACGGAGCATACCACTAGAGCCTGGTGCTACAGCGTATGGGTTGGGAGCCCTTCTACTCATGCGCAAGTATCGGGGCAAACCTCATCACCTAGGCTCACCAGCGTCGGCCACTCGGAGGCCTAATTCAAAGCTAGGATGTATGCCATCTTCGTGGAAGACCGCGGCACCATCACACCATGGCTTAACATGCTGGGCATGATCTAGCTATGTATGTATCTCTCTCTTGTGCTCCACAGGTCCAACAGTGGTGCCGCCAATGATGCCACTGCCCGGCGGTTGTTGCAGGAAGGTCGAATGTGATGAAGCGGGCTCGGCTGGCAAAGAATGCGACATGGAAGAGCAAGAACTGTGCATGGCACCGCCAACAGGCAAGGGTGGTGTTGCAAGGATGACTTGGTGGTGCCACGCCGTGCAGCGAGGCCTGATCTGCCTCCTCTGGCCCATCCGGTGCCTCGCCAGGATGGACATCAATGCCGAGGCGGAGGCTACGGTGACATCACCGGATGGGTAGCATGGGAGCAATGGGCCCTTTTCTGCAGCAAGGAGTGTAGGATCCGCAATGAGTGTCGTAGGTTCTTCCTTGATTGCCTAGTGGGCATGAGTGTTGATATGTATATATATCTGGACGACATGATCGAAACTTTTGCTTTTGGTGATGGTTGGTGTTCAATCCTGAGTAGCAGTGATGAAAATTGAGATGTTTTAGTTGTAATTGCTGTTTGTGATGGTGTTTGTGATGTTCCACACTACTCTATTGAGTTGCCTCTACAAATAGACGCCATATTTTAAAAATTAACTACTAAAATTTGAATTTTTCAAATGACCTCGGATAGAGAAAGAACCAAAATAAAAGTTGTAGATCTCGAAAAGCCATGAAACTTTGTAGTTCACAACTTTTTCATTTGAAATCATCTTGTCATGGAAAACTAAATTTAAATTTCAAAAAATTTGAAATTTGATTTTTTTAAATGACCTCGGATGGAGAAACTACCAAAATAAAAGTTGTAGATCTCAAAAAGTTATGAAACTTTGTAGTTGACAACTTTTTGATTTGAAATCATCTTGTCAACCAAACTAAGCATTCATCCACAAAAGATTTCCTATTACAAACGCGTGTTGTAAAAACGCGTCTGTAATAGTAAAATAAAAGGCAAAAAATTTGTACCCCTACAAGGATCGATCCTGAGACCTTCAGGCCCACAACCCTGTGAGTTAACCATTGCGCTACGTTCGTAACTTCAAATGGGGAGCGGTGTTTATTTTTTAAAAGGTTTCCAATACATTAAAATAGGGTGGCGGTGGGGCCGTCCTATTAGGGTCCTACTTCAGACCTGTGTTATTAACAATCGTCTGTATTAAGCTAATTGAGGAACCGGCCGCAGCCGTCCGCATTCGAAGGGCGTCCCTTCACCACTCCAATAGAGAGAGGAGTGACAGTTCGAAGCATTGGAGCTTCCACTTCCTTTCACTCGCATTCACTCCGCCCTCTCATCTCTCCACTCCTCTCTCGCCTTTCCCACTGCATTGCGCAGCCCTCACATTCACTCTGGCCTCATGTCTCTCCACTCCTCTCTCGCCTTCCCCACCGCGCGCACAGCCACCTCCACTCCTCTCGCCTCCCTGGCCTGCCACCGCAGCCATACCTATAGTCGCCACCATCAAAGATGACGAGGCCTAGAGAGGCGGCACAACCTGAGGGATGAGAAGATGGGGAGGTTCGCTCGCCGTTCCTCGTCCTCGGCAGCGGTGAAGGAGAAATTGAGCCCCTTGCCAGGGTTCGAGAAGAAGGCCGTCCCAGCCTCCCCACCGGGGTTGAAGAAGAAGGCCGCCGTGATCACTAGGAAGAAGAAGCACCTAGCGGCTGTTGATGAAGGAGAAGCAGCTGGTGGCAGTGAAGAAGAAGGCCAGGCAAGACATTCCCTCTTCCTCAGCCACGGCGCCCTCGTCCTTGGTGGTGGAGTCGAGGGCAGCGGTCAAGAAGCCGGTGGTGGTGCTCGCGGTGGACTCGGATAGCGAGGAGGAAGGAGAACCCGTGGAGGCGAGGAGGAAGGAGAGGAAGGCCATGCAAGCGGCGGAGGCGGCGGCGCCTTCTTCCTCGGATGCTGGCAGCCGAGGGCAGTGGCCACCAAGATGTGCGACCACTGCTTCGAGGGAGGAGCCAGGACATGCTGTTTATGGCTCCGCGGCGACGTCAACTGTGGCGAAGTCGATAGTTCAAGATCCACCCATGGCCAGGTAATGCACACTCTTTAGATTACAATTGCTTATATGTAGGTTTTCTTTCTTAATTTAATGACAGTTTTGTTGGTAGCCTCTGAATTGGATGAGTTTGCTGCTAAAATAATTTGGCTCATGCCATTCACTCATCCCTGGACCCAGATGGAGCAGAAAAAACAACTTAGTGTAGAATAAATGCAGATGCAACTCAAGTTTTTATACAAGCAATGTAAACTGTCATATATTATATTTTGTAGCAGCATTGTGATTTAAGTAGATTGCTTTATCTAGATGTTTATCATAGATCAATGATTTTAATCTTGTGAATAATTTTGATGGTGCCACTTCAATATTTTAGCATTGTGATTTGAGTAGATTGGGTTTTATCTCTTTGGAGCAGCTCTAAGTCTTTATGTGCATTGTTAGCCGCAGCTAGATGTTTTATTTTCCTAATTTGCTATGATTCTGGTGTTCACAAGGTCATGGACTTTGTAGCCTATAATTGATTATATGAAACTTATATGATTCTTATTTGTTTGCTAGCTAATGAAACTTATATGATTGCAAATAAAACTTATATGTAGGTTTTTTGTCACAGTATCTAGATTTATGCTGGATTTTCATATATGTTCCTTAACTGTTTCTATGCATATAGGTTCGATCTTATCAGCTCCCTCTAAGTACCATGCACGAGACCCTATAGGCAGTGGTTCTGAAACCCATCATGAAGAGCATAGGCGATATTCAACTGGAGTGTTGACGAAGTCAAGAAAGAGAAGGCTGAGAACGAAGAGAAGGAGAAGAGTCTCAAGAAGAACCTAGGATGACCTCGGTGACCACCTGGAGTCCATGGTTCAGAATGTGCATGACCTCCAGAGCAAGTTGCAGGGCACCATGCCTCCACCAGCCGGCGAACAACTAATGATGATGTGATGTTGTGTTAACTTTTGCTGATGAAACTATGTGAATGTAAACTCTGTGATGACGTACTTTTGGTGATGATGTAATTACTGTGATTAAGTAGTAAAACTCTGTGATGCAAACTCTATCACAAACTTTTGGCTGGAAATGCATCAATGTATATATTATTACATATATATTATTGCTGGTTTGTCAATGGCTCGAGTGAAAATGGAAGAATATAAGCAAATTCATCAATGCTTTAGTAATAAAAATCACAATTTTTCAGTAGACTTAGTTCGCATTGCAAGTTTCACACAAACTACTTCATCACAGTTTCACACAAGCTTACCATTGTTCACAGAGAAGCACACGCCAGAGAATAGGAGGCCGAAGATGAGAGCAGGGAGAACCAAGGGAGGAGAGTTGAGCATGCCGGCGATCCCCTGCAGCTCGAGATGGCAAAGCACAATCGGAGCACACCTGATCGAGTACACTACAGAGAGGAACGAGTTAGAGTCAGACTCGAGCTCGACCACAGCCATGGCAGTGCAGGCGAACACAGAACGGTGACGCGGCGGTGCTCCGACAATACATCACTGGTATATGTTAGTCTAAGGGCTCATGCAGCATCAGCAGCTCACCGCGATGTCGATGCGCTGCTTGGTTGAGCTAGGCGGAGCTAGATGGCCGGCGACGATGGACGCATGCGGCGACGCGAACTAGTGGCGAGGTCGCCGTTCCACCACGACCTATGCGGTAGAGGTAAAAGAATGGAGCCGATGAGCATCATGGAGTTGCAGGAGAGCTAAAAGAATAAAAGGGATCACTAGAGGAGCGTCAGAACGAGCTGGCCACAGCGAGATGCCCATGGCGGCCATGGTAGCACAGCCGCGGCGCAACCGACGCCGAACGCGATTGTGGCGGCGAGAGGTAGCTACAGCGGTTCGAGGAGGACCGCAAGAGCTAGGCGGAACTGGGAGCTTCGAAAATTGGGAGAAGATGGAACAATGGCGACGAATTTCGCCGTCGAGCGGCGCGGCAGTGCTTCGGCAGGAAAGAGGGAAAGAGAGAAGCGCCGGCAGCTCGAGCTTAAGACTTGCTCACCTACGCCTGGCCGCCTACGCGGCTTGGCCCTAAGGCTGCCCATCACCACTCGCTACAGCAGCGAGCCCCTCCGGCTTGTCGCACCCCATAGCAGCGCGCCCCACCGGCTGCCGCACACCCATCCTTCCGTCGTCCGCCTTCGCATCGCGCAGAGCGCAAGTCCGCCCGCCGCCCGCCTACGGTGGCGCTGCACAACTTCGGCCGCCGCCCGCCGCCCGCCAACTCTGCCCACGCTCCTCAAAGCCACACAAGAGCCACTGCCCGCTATGTTTCGTACGCGCCAAGTACCTCCCTCTACCCGTTAGCACGTGTCAATGGCTAAGTACGCTGGCCAAGTACAACAGAAGCGTATATAGAACACACATCTGCCACAAAGTACAGACGCGTATAGAGCAGGACGCGTCTACTACAAGTAGGATTACTCAAGACACGTGTTGGAAACACGCGTCTGCAACAACATACGTGTCTGCAATAAGAGATCTTACTATAGACGCGTGTCACGTACGCGCGTCCGTGGTGTTTGATCCCGTTATCCGAGACTCGGAAATCACAACACACTGTAATAACTGCTGCAGATACAGACGTGTTTTATATACACGCGTCTATAGATTTAGCTCAAACGCGTTTTACCAATACGCGTCTGCAGTAAGCGTTTATTACATACGCGTGTTGACCTCGCCGGTCCGGCGACCCCCGTCGGCGACTTACTACAGACGCACGTCAGGAAAGCGCGTTTGTAGTTGTACTACAGCAGACACGCTTTACTGGTCACGTGTATGATGAGGTGGTGGATACGTGACTTAAATGGAGCGGCACGGGGGGCCATGTGAAGCAGACGTAGCACAGCAGCATGTGTATATGGGGGCACAGAAGCCACGAGTGTCTGGACGCCAGCATCCGAATCGGCCGTGCAGACACTAGCAGCTCCATTTGGCAAAGTTTTTAATTGAGACTTGTCCACCGAGAAACTACCAAGGAGCACCCACGAGAATGGTTTCTGAAGGCAAAATCAAGCTAAAAGCTAGTGAAGCCAAAAACAGTTTTTGTCCGGAAACCGAAACTACTAAAATGCGACTTTCTGTGGCGTCATCGTGTAAAGACTCAAGTCCTACCAGAGAGGGCCTTGCTCCCTCTTGGCTGGTAGTCTTTACACGTAAGGCCGTGGTGGAAGAGTGACCGAATTACCTTATTTAGACATGCAAAGTAGCCATATCGCTGGAATCATCAAACTCTGGGATCCGTGAATGTTTTCGTTAGTAATACGTACAAAATACCCAAAAGGAAAATCAGCCAATAAATTCGGTTTCAATAGTTCGATGATCTTATGTCAGCTTTATAAATGTTTAACGGATAAAATCAAACCCTAGATACTAGTTATTAGATGGTAAAAACTGTCTTCTTACTATTTTAAAACAATCAAAGTGGCCATGGCGAATCATCGAAATCTGAAATCTGTTAGGACAAATTACCCAAATTAAGGAGAAGGGGACAGTGCATTTTCCTTTTTTGCAGGGATATAAAGCGGCCGGCCACTGCGTTCAGCCACCAATCGCTGATGCATGGGCTCTCGGGCAGTGGCAGTGGCACTGGCAGCGGCGTGCACGCGGCTGGCTCCCGGGCCAATGCGCCCATGCCATGCGGGACGGGAGCGAGCGGGATCCTATCGATTTCCATCTCATCAGGATTTTCGTACCGCCCAAGGGACAAGGGGAAAGTGACAAAAGCGGATCAATCAGTCAGGAGCCAGCGGAGCCGGGGCCACGCACGCGCTCCCTCCCATACGCCTCGTTTCAGCCTCTCTGGCTTTCTCTCAGATCGTCCAGCACGGACCACGACAGCCACGCCAACAATAACGGTAGGCACGGCCTGGATGGATGCGTCCCGTTCCGCAGTTCCGCTTCCGCCCCGGCTGGCGGCTGTGCCGTGTGTGTCGTCGGCGCTGCGAGCAGCAGCGTAGTACGTACGCGAAGGCGAATCGGCGGAGTACTACGCTGGCCTGACGAGGTTACGTTCAAGTTCAACGGTTCAGGTCTGATTCGTTTTACGCGTCGTCTCTGCTGACTCTGAATGATGGCAGGTGTGCGTGTTCCTCGTTTGCGTGCCTGCCGTGCCGAGTGCCGACGCGCGTTTTGGTCAGGTGCCTCGGCATTTTACTGCACTCTGTGCTTGGCTCGGTCCAAGTGAGCAAGTCCATGTGTACCTCACCTGTCTCGGTTGCCAACTAGGACTTTCAACGATAAGGTCATACTCTCTCTCCGTTTCAAAAATTATAAATCGTTCTATTTAGATAAGTAACCAAAGCATACTTGATCATCAGATTCAGAGCCCAGGTGAAAGAAATGGCTTTTTTTGAAGACTGATCTAGCCAGAGTCGGCTTAGCCGACTCCCCGTTCCTTAAATCCAAGAATGGACTTCATCATTTGTGTTCCTTTTGTCAAGCTGATCGAAAAACATATATGAATTGCCTTGTTTGGAGTCTAAATGAATTAATTATGAATTTGGGTAGCTTTTTACCCAGAATTCCCAGTACCAAGTTGGCTTAGCCGATTCCCCTGTTTTTAGCCTAGAAACAGTGCTCCGGACCTGTAGAAACCGGGCCCGCCGACTCCTAGCCGACTTTGTCAGGTCCAGAACGGATCTAAAACGCATTTTGGTGCGATTTGGAAGGGGTTCCGACTCCTTGAGGGATAAGGCCACCTCCACCTTATAAATAGTCTACAGCTGACTGAGGTACCTAACACAAACAACCATCGCAAAAACTAATGTACAACCTCTCTTTTACCCTCTCTTTCCCTCTACTTCTCCTTATCCTTCGTTGGCGCTTCATGGATGGTGGATCGACGATGGCAAAGCTCTAGAGTTGTCAGGCCAGCCAGGGTAGCCCATACCCGCTGCACACTCTGATAGGGTTGAAAGATCGAGATGGCGAACTAGAGGGGGTAAATAGTCTCTTCTAAATTTAATCGTGCCGGCTAACCGAAACAAATGTGGAACTAAAACAATCGGTCTAGCCAAGACTACACCCCTCTATCGAAGTTCACAAGCACCTTATAAAGATCCTAATTAGGCAACAAAGGTGTCGGACTAGCTAGAGCTCACCTATCCAATTCTATGAGCAAGGTCACACAAACCTATGCCACTAGTATTTTGCACATCTGGAGAGCTCCTACATAATTCTAGGAAGCAAAAGCACAAAGCTCATGAGCTCACTAGCAATGCTCAATAACAAAGCAACCAATGCCAAATTAGAGAGCGTAAATACTTAGTTACACAAACTAAGCAATGTGACTAACAAGGTTACACAAACCAAATTAGCCACGCAAGGAAGGCTACTTCTATACTACACAAGCAACAAGGTACCAAGTGAGCTATACAAGCTAACTAATTCAAGAGCAACTACACAAGCACAATGTATATGAAAGTAATTACAAGCTTGTGTAAGGGGATTGCAAACTGTCAGGTGCAGAAAGTGACCAACTAGTACATATTTAGTAGTTTTGCTGTACGTTGTGATCGGAGGTGGCCTAGCACTCAATGACACAGGATTTATACTGGTTCAAGGCAACGTGCCCTACGTCCAGTCGGGGTCGGTTGGTGACTTTATTCCCGAGCCTAGGTGCTCGAAGTCTGTAGTGGGGTTACAAATGAGAGAGAGAGAGACGGGTGTCCGGTCGGTCCGGTCGGAAGGGCCGAGATCGACAGGAGCTATGCTATGAACGAAGTGTCCTAGCGTATGCTTGAGGGGTTGCGAGCTATTGATCTAATGAACCTGAACTTGAAGAAGTCGACTTGGGTTCACTGTATGTGTTTGGAGGGAGCACATCTCCTTTTATAGAAGAAGGGGATGGCTTTACAAGTGAAAGGGAGAGAGAGTACGGACGTTTCTAAGCCTTGTTCCCCACTGCCGACGGGGATGAGACAATGGTGGGCGCCCGCAATACTGTTGATGTCGCTGCAGAATGTCAGGTACATGTGGGAGGTTGAGCTATTTTCTTCAAGACTGGAGGACGTCGGTACCTGCAAAAATATTGTCTCGCCGACTGGGGGGCATGGTTGTACCACGTTTACCTGGTACGGTGAATTCCGGCGCCCACAATACTGTTGATGCCCAGAGGCACATGGGGGGTCTTACCGTACGGGTGTTTTGACCGGCGCCTACAATACTGTAGAGGTAAATATCGGCGCCTATAATACTATTCATGGCAGGGCGGTTGTAAAGTGCTGCTCCACAGGGTATGGTCCCTAGGTGCCATGGTTTGACTTGCAAGCCCCGTCTTGCCTTCCTTCGTATGCCTCCTGGTTCCATCTGAGCGGGCGTCCTCGGTCAGATGGTCCCCAGTCGGTTCTGGCGTGCCTGTCAGAGAATAGCGATGGGCAGGGTTCTCTATGAACCCCGGTCGGAGACACGGGGTCGGAGTCAGAGACGGTCCTTGGGTCAGGCCTTCCGTGTGGAGGCCGTGCGAAGGCAGCCGAGCCTGACGCTAGCGCTCCGATCGGAGAGGCCGTTCGGAGTTGGCCTGAGCCTAAGCTAGTGCTCCGGTCGGAAAGATGGGCCGAAGGCGGTTAGGGGCCTGAAGTGAGTGCTCCAGGTCTGTTGAGTTTAGACTCTTGGGCCAGTCCAGAAGAAGAAAAGTCCAGTTCTCCTAGGGCCAAGCCCTAGGCGTGAAAGCCGGTCCCCGAGGGACCCCAGGTTTATGAACCTGACAGGAGCCCCCGAGCCCCCAGGCGATTCGACAGAATCGTTTGGGGGATTTCTGTCTTGCCGGCGGGTGCGCGCGAGCACACCCACGGGTGTGGCCCCCGAGCCCCCGAGCGGTTCGTGCCAAACCGGCTGGGGGTGCTTTTGAGTTTGTCAATGGGGGATGTTCTTCTGTTTGTCGACGGGTGCGCGTGAGCGCACCCGTGGGTGTAGCCCCCGAGCCCCAGGCGGTTCAGGCCGAACCGGCTGGGGGTGTTGTCTCAGCAGGCGTGTATGCGTGTTTTTTAGTATGAGACGAAATTTTATTTAACCACGGTGTCATTGCGCGCCGTGGGATCGGGTGAGTCAGAGTCATGAACGGACCCTAGCGTCGGTGCGCGCCGTGGGTGGACATAGCTCGGTTTGGTTGTGTCAGAGCTCACTGATCTTTTGGAGTCGATGCGTGCCGCAGGATCGGGTGAGGCGAAGTTTGCGAATGGACCCAGGCGTCGATGCACACCGTGGATCGAGAGAGTTAGTTTAGTTAGTTCAGGAAGTCTGTTACGTGAGTTTAGGAAGTCAGCGGTCCCAGGAGCCATAGTCGGATGTCGCCAATCCTGTCGACGCTGAGTTTAGGAGTCATGGTCCCAAGAGCCATAGCCGGATGTCACCTATCCTGTCGACGCTGAGTTTAGGAGTCGCGGTCCTAAGAGCCATAGCCAGGATGTCGCCGATCCAGTCGACACGAGTTCAGAGTCACTGGTCCCTTGGCATTTGAGCCCCCAAGCCCTATCAGGCCTTTCGCGGGGGTTGGTGTGAGTCGTTTTGTGCTACCCCATCCAGTTCCTCACAACTAGAGGGGTTGAGTTTTCATCGCCTGTCCCGATCGCTCGGGCTCGAAGACTAGCTCGGTGATCTCGCTAACGGGTGTGATCGAGCGGAATCCTGGGTCCGTCGTTCAGTGACTGGGGTCAGCATAGCCCTCTTAGTGGCATTCCACTACTCCTTTACCTGCAGCCCGGCAGATGCCTAGGTCGTTCTAGAGACCGACCCAGGTGGCCTAATGGCCTCCCCTCGGTGGAGATTCTGTGAGCTTGGCAAGAGGTTCAGGATCGAACGAGAAGGTTGAGATGACCTGGTTTGCCAGACCAGGCGAAGGCTACATAGTGCTCATCTACGGTTTTCTCCCCTGGCTCTGTTTCGGTTGCTCATATCGAATGAGGCAAGCCGCCGCTCCGTGGCGCAACATAGAGCGTTCTGGTGCATTTCGCTGCACGTGCGATGCTTAGTTCCCGAGTACCTGAGCGGTTCATGCCCTAACCGTCTATGGGGTTCAGGCGTATGGTATGAAATGCGCGTATGGATGTATGAAATGATTATAAAGAAATAGAGGGGTTTTTACAGTGTTTACCGTTGAAAGTTTCGAGTGATAGGGCTCGGAGAGCTTCAGTCAGAAATGTCCGACCGGGACCTGAGCTCGTCATTCGAGACGGAGTCGGCGTGGCCCACATGGGGCGTCCCTTCGCTTCCTACCTATGTCCCAGTGCTTATCCTGAGTGAATCGATCGACTTAGGAGACCGGTTGATCTCTCTTGGTGGAGATCTCGATGTTGGATCTCTCTAGGTCTAGGCCTTGACGACTGGAGTGACGGGGTTCGGAGAGCTCCAGTCGAAGACGTCCGATCGGGACCTGTGCGTATCAATCGTGGGTTAGCCCTTGTGTGAACAGTTTTGTTTTAATGAACACATGCTTACCTTGGTGGCTTGAGAGATGGGGTTCGGATAGTTTTAGTTCAGAGATGTCCGACCGGGACCTGTATCTCAGGTGCTTATCCTGAGTGAATTCGATCGACTCAGGAGGCCAGCTGATTTCTCCCGGCAGAGATTTTGCTGTTGGATCTCCCTAGGTCTAGCCTGGGGAGACAGGGAGTCGTCTATGTGCGGTGGCGCTTTGGTTTTTGTGCCCGACGTGCAGTAGTGGTTGGTTGTGCGGTAGTGGTGGGCCATGTCTCGGTCACGTCCCACCTGATCAGGAGCCGTTTTGTCGTACTGGGCACGTCCCGTCGGTTAGGGGGTGTCCCATCTGCATTAAATGGAAAAGAGAGAGAGAGAGTTTCTCACCCCGCCGCTTCGCCTTCCTGATTGGCACGTCCTTTCCTAACCGCTGCTCCCCCTCCTTTAAGTAGGAGAGAAGAGACAGGGTGTTCGCCTTGTTCTTTTGCCTGTTCGTCGCCTGCTGCCGCCGCCTTTCTTTTTCCTCTTCGTCGAGAGCGTCCCGGAGAGTTACGGAGGTTCCTAGGAAAGGAAGGGGAGAGAGCGAGGGGGAAGAGGAGAACTCACTAATCCTTTTTGCAAGCCGGAGCAAGATGTCGGACTGGAGGTCGTCCACCAGTGAGGAAGTCGGTGCTGGAGTCTTTTGTCGAGAAGGGTTTTATGCCGCCGCAGAAGGTGGCGCACTGGAGGGTCCCTAGGGGAGAGGAGTTCCCGTGACCTCATCCCGGTGAGGTGGTGTCCTTCCTTACCTTTCATGAGCGTGGGCTGCGATACCCCACGCACTGGTTTCTGCGTGGACTCCTTAATGAGTGGGATTTGGAGCTGCAACACCTCAATCTGACGGGGGTGCTGCATATCGCTGGTTTTGTCACCATCTGTGAGGCTTTCCTTGGGATGGAGCCGCACGTGGATCTCTTCCGGCGGTTCTTCACCGGGAGGACCATAACGGCGGGGAGCTCAGTTGAGGTCACACCAGTAGGGGGTTTCTCCCTTCAGAGGAAGCCAAGCGCAGGAAGTTTGTACCCCACGTACACCCCTTGTAGTTCCAACCGGGGGTGGCACGGGGAGTGGTTCTACATCAAAAACCCAGAGGTTGCGCCATTCCCAGCGTTTACTGGCAGGAGGCCGGAGGAGCGGGAAAGCTGGTCATGGGGTTGCGGTCGTAAGGAGAGGCACAAGGTGGAGGCCATCGAAGAGGAGCTCCGGAAGCTCGTGAGGCATGGCCTAGACGGAGTGCGGGTGTTCTACACCCTCTACCGTCGCCGGATTGCACCGTTGGCAGAGAGGACGCAGCCGATGTGGGAGTACGGCGGCCAATCGAACCCGAACCGTGCGTTGCCAGAGGAGTTGCCGGATGACGAGGTCTAGAGTCACGTCGACCAGGTGCTGTAGCTGAGGCCTAGGGAGACAGTTGCGGGAAAACCCGTACCGCTCAACGCCTCAATCGCGTCCACACTGGTGCGTTCCCTTGTTTTTGTTCATGCTTCTTCTCTGCTCTTTCCTCTTTCTTTGATCTGGTTCATCTGTTCCGTAGAGGCTTGGGAGGTATAAGTTCCGACCGCACCTTCCCAAGGGACCGGAGGGCGTGGCTCGGCAGAATGCTCAGAAGAAGGCGACCGAGGCTCGGAAGAAGAAAAAGAATAAGGAGATCCTGCGAAAGCAGGAGAAGGAGCAGGAGATTGCTCGGCGCACGAGGGCCGGGGAACGTAGGAGCGACGTTGAGTCGGAACTTGCGTCAGATGATCCTATGGATCTGGATGACATGGTCTTCTCCGGCGAGGAGGAGAGCGGGGAGGTCGTTGTGACCTTGGCGGAGCGTCGTGATACCGCGACATCATCCGCTGGTGGCCATGCATCATGCAGTGGATCCCTCATCGAGGAAGCGCGCAGTGAGTGCGGACGTCGTCGATGAGCGAGCGTCGAAGCGGACGCAGTCACCGCGCCCCTTAGCATCGTCACCGGCCTCGTCCCCACTTGTGGCGGAGCAAGGCGGGCGGTCTGCTGAGGGGCGGACTGACACCCGCACGTCGCTCGGACCGATGCCGACGCATGACTCGTGGCAGGGGGAGGACCTGCCTGCTGCGGGCATAGTTGAGCATGCCGGGCGAGCTGAGGGGTGGACCGGAGCATGTGTGTCGTGTGAGTCGCAGTCGGCGGATACTGCGCCTGTTGCTCCGGTCAAGGATTCCCGAGCCGGGGGTCGGGATGAACCGTAGGTCGGGCCGGGGCCGATAGGGATGACTTTGCCCCCCTACCGAAGTAAAGGAGCATGGGTCGTGGTCCAGGAACGGTCCTCGATGCGTAGGCGCGTCGAGGTTGGGATCGTCCTTCAGAGTTGTGCCGCTCGCCACCCGGTATGTCTTTCTCCGTTTCCTTTTCATTTTTTGCTGGTTCAGCTTTTTGTTGGAGTGTAACTGACCCATACCTTCCATCAGTGGCTTGGGGGTGTTGGGGATGAGTATTGCCCTGACTGCTATGCAGGAGACCTGGAAGCCCGTTCTGTAGTGTGTCGCGGCGGCAAGACCTTCCGTTCCAGGGATGGTGCCCTCTGGTTCGACTGTTGATGAGGCGGCAGCTGTGGTGTTGGTGTTAGCGGTGATCCTAGTGCCGATGGCGATGGTGGCGTCAGAGGTGACTCTCGCAGCGGAGGCAAGGGATACCGAACTTCCTGCCTTGCCGGGTAGAGGGTCGCGTGGCTCGCCCTTGTCGTCGGAGCCAAAGGCGCCGAGGGAAGACGTGGCTGGGACGGGGTCAGGAAGCCCGGCGGTGGCCTAGGCCAACGAGGTGGTGGAGATCCCGTCTGATGACGAGGCAGATGTCCCGGTGGAGCCATCGGTGCCGTTGCGGCAACTCGCCAGTGATGTCACGGCGGAGCCGTTGGTGCCGTCGTGAGGCCTGGCGGTGGTCCAGTCGGTAGCTGGGACCTCTAGGGGGCTAGTGGTGTCGCCGCGGGACCTAGCGGTGGCATAGTTGGAGGCTGGGCCTTCCAGCGAGGTGCTGGAGGGTGACCTGGAGTGGCCCTGCCCTAAGCACCCAGTGAACACGCGGTTCGTCCTTTGGGACTCCCAGGAGCGTCAGCTCTGGGACATCTTTGGGGGGCAAGGGCACGTCGTGGTATCAGAACTCACCAAGCTGACTGCACAGCTTGAAAGCGCCCAGAAGTGGGCTCTGTTTGCCCGGTAGTTGGTTGAGGGCGACAAGCAGCTCGCGGCGGAGGTGAGTTTTTGGTGCTTGTCCTTTACCCTTTGGATCCATTGTTGGTTGTTTTTAGCGTGCTTGCCTTCTGTAGGAAATAAGGAAGACGTCGTCCCACAAGTCCCACTTCCTCTGGTTGGAGTATGCCCGGATGGCCGAGCTCGAGCGTCGGGCGGAGTCCGCTTGCCGTGTGGCCTAGGACCGGACGGTCGAGGTGGCCGCGGCAAGGGCGGAGGGGCAGCGTGCGGAGGAGCAAGCGACTATGGCCGAGCAAGGGCTCGAGGCGGCAAGGGCCTGCCAGACGGAGACTGAGGCGGAGTTGTGGGCATCCCTGGCAAACACTGAGGTGGCACTTCAGGAGGCTTTAGCAGCCCTTGATCCAGAGCGTGCCGCCCTAGAGTCGGCGGAGAAGGCCCTAGAGGTGGAGCGAAGGGCCCGATCGAAGGCGGATCAAGAGGTGCTCGCGCTCTAGGGCCGGGTGATGGAGATGAAGGACACGAGCGCCTGGCTACGTAAGCAGGTGGCTCGGCAAGCAGAGGATCTCTCCACCCTTGAGGCTTCTCATGCGGTACATACCCCTTTTGTTTTTTGTTGTGTTGGCTTTTCCCTCAGCCTGTTTCTAAGCTCGTTGCTCTTCTCGCAGAGCGAGGCAGAAAAGTGGAGGTGCTGGAGCGGGACCTAGAGATGACCAAGGTGACGCTTGGCCGGAATACAAAGGAGCGGGCTAAGTCCCATGAGGAGCGTCGTGCTCTTGAGGGGGATCTTGACCAGATCCACAACGTTGCCCAGCACGATGTTTTGGAGATCTTTGGGTCGGCGCTGAGCACCAGCGCACCCGCTGTCTAGCTGGCGGAGGTCCTAGGGGAGGTCTAGGATCTTATTAGGTCCGGGCTGTTCTACGGAGCATCGGGGGTGCTAACCACGGTGGGGACGCACCATTCGCACCTAGACTTCGCCACCATCTATAGCGGATACGCTGAAGGCATGAGCATGGCGGACATCTAGTCCATCGGGGAGAGCTTGCTGCCGTACGCACGGTCGGTGGAAGACCAAGTCTCCGCCGAGTGGGTGATGGAGTCCGCCGTGAAGACCTGGCCAAAAGCACGTGTGGAGAGGATGCTGCAGAGCTCTCAGATGGCGAGGAGCCTGTGTCAGAGGTGAATGTCGCCCTGATCTTGGTCGAGCCGGATGCCGTGCCATCGGGAAGTGAGCAGCTTGCGCCTTCGTCGGTTGCACCGTCGTCGGATGTCACCGGGCCAGCCCAGTAGCATGTAAAAAATAATAGTAGTTTAGTGGAAGTAGATAGTTTTAAGTTTGTGAGGGAAGCCCCTGTATAAAACGTTCGTGTGCTTAACAGTTATAATGGTATTTTGTTTTCTACGATGGAGTCACTCCGTTCGAGGAAGCTTGTTCCCCTTCGTTCCTTAGTTTTTCCCTTAGAATAATTTTGTTTTTTAGTTCTTTCTTTCTCGTACCTACCTGTTTGTTCCGTAGATTGCGACCTTGTGAGCCCAGGGGGTGGCCCGCAAGGCTCAGTTGTTCGTAACCGTAGGAAAGAGCGGGGTGCGATTAGTCGAAATTTTTAAAGCAAAGCTACATAAGGTAAATTAAAGGAATGAACTATCCCTTCGTTAGGGTAGGAAGGAATTTCTCCATACAACAGTAAACAAAATAGAGAGGTAGTAGTGCCCCCTAGTGGAGCTCCCGAGCGCCCCGAGCCAAAAAACGTTCGGGTCAGGGTGCTCTTACAGGAGCATACGTTAAGTAAATAATGGTAAGACTAAAACTTAGGGGAAAAGAAAACGACCTAACTGTTCCAAGGTGCTTGGTGAGAGCATCATTGTCGTCATCCTTCAGTCAGTAGGCGTCCGGTCGGATCACTTCAGTCATCTGGATCCTTGTTCGTTGTGCCCCCTTCTTCTTTTTCTTGGCCTGTCAGCCTACCTCAGCAGGCGCTTGAGGAGCAGGCAGTCCTTGTAGAGGTGGTTCACGGGGTAGTCATGGTTGGTGCATGGACTCTCCATGAGCTCGTGGAAGTGGCCAGAGGGCCCCTGATGGGGCGGCGTGCCTGCATGATCAGCCGTGGCAACCAACGCGGAGTTGGCCGGTTGACGGCAATTCTTTCTATTCTTTTTTCCTCTGAGTGGAGGGATCCTTGTCTTGATCCTGGCGCTTGGCCTTTCCTTTGTCGTGGCCTCCATTGAAGCACGGTGGGAACGGCGCTTGCTAGAGGTGCTAGGCAAAGGTTAGTGGCCCTGGGCTGTCAGGGCTGGGACTCCAGTCGACGCCGCGCATGCCTCGGTTTGGTCCGAGGCGTGCATAGATGGGCAGTTGGCGCGGAGTGGTTGTCAAGTCAAGACGAGGTGCCATTGCGGCTTCCTGTGCCACACTTGGTGGTTGTGACGATGGTAGGGCGTAATGCCCCATCTGCTGTGTCTCCGTTCCTCGAATGGGGAGCAAGGTCGCGAGTCAGCGTCGCGATATGGAGTTGTCCGCTTGTTGAATGGCGGCGGTCTCCACCAGTGCCCGGAGGTTTCGGTGGATCGCCTGTTCGCGAGGGTCGTTCGGCTCGGCCAAGCTACGCAGGAGCATTGCCGCGGCGACAATGTTCTGGCTGGCCCGAGCGAACTACGGGGGATCGGTTCCCCTATTCGGGGTGTTGCGCTAGACACAACGGGCACGACCCCGGGCGCCGTTCGTCGGTCTATGCGCGCGGGACACAACGTGGTACATCGAGCGTGCTGGCGCAATTGGTGGCTGATACGGCCACTATCGTTGTAGATCCTCCCTGTGCTCGCACGTGAGCTCGGAGGTCTCCGCCTGAGGGCCCAGAGGGGCATGAGTCCATGCAGATTCCGTTACCCCTGGCGCCATTCCAGAGCATCTGTCATAGCGCACTCACAGGATGGACGGTGGCTTGGTGCCACATCGCCGATGCTGGAGTCGTCACTCCCGACGTCGTCGTCCATGAAGTCGAGACAGCTGGGATCGTAGCCCGCCATCCCCACGAGTTCAGACATGAGAGTGGGCGGCGCTGGCATCCGCTAGAGCCCCCGGGCATACGCATCCGTGGGAGACATGAGATCATAGGGGAACCGGCCGTATGGCGGCTGCGACGGGGACAACGGTAACCCACTGGGTATTTGGCGGAAGATAGAACGTAGTAAGTAAATAACAGTATGTATATTACTCATAGCGGGGTTTGAGCAGAGAGTTTGCTCGGAATGAAGCGCAGATGCCGCGCCGTCGATGTTGCGCGTCCCAAAGTCGATGGAGGGCGCCCCTTCGATGGGTGCCGGAACATGCGCCTCCTCGTGGAGGTGGAGTATGCCGAGCCAGTCGGCGATGAAGTCCAGGCCTCCGAAGCGGAAGGCATGGGAAGGCTCAAAGACGGGTGGAACCCGCATCCCGATGGGCGAGAGTGTGGGGAATTCCATCAAGCCGAAGCAAATCATATCGCCCGAGCCCGCCACGGCGGGGGTGGCAAAAAAATGGGCCATCCGATTACCAAAAAAGTGTTGAACATACAGCGTCTTCCCCACGGACGACGCCAACTGTCGGTGCAGAAAGTGACCAACTAGTAAATATTTGTAGTTTTGCTGTACGTTGTGATCGGAGGTAGCCTAGCACTCAATGACACAGGATTTATACTGGTTCAGGCAACATGCCCTACGTCCAGTCAAGGTCGGTTGGTGACTTTATTCCCAAGCCCAGGTGCTCGAAGTCTGTAGTGGGGTTACAAACGA